>NW_026611474.1:7500-10000 GCF_029633865.1 Lampris incognitus
TGAAGGAGACAAGTTGTCCTGTCTTTCCTACACAACGCAATGAAAAAGTAGACCGGTCACACGAGGACTTTGAGAAAATGTCTTCCGGGAAGCCCCGCGAGGTAAACACGGAGCTGCTCCACCCCTCCCCATACAGATGTTGGAGGGGGGGGGGGGGCGGGGGGCGGCAAGCCTCGCGAGGGGAGCCGTGGAAGAGCAACTGGGATAGACGGTCCGGCTGAGCACCGCCGAGCACGCTGTCGAGCTGTGCAACGGAGAGGACGACTACGCGGTAGAGCCCCTCCCACTCCGCACTCCGCTCGCCACTAAGAACATTAAATAAAGGACATCGATCCGCCAGACCGGAGGAACCGACCGCCCGAACGCCGGCAAAGCCGGCCGGCGGACACCCTCCGAAGGCGTGTTAAGTTGGCCCATCGATCAGGACACAAACACGCAACAAATCCAGTCCGGGGTGTGGTGTAAGCAGCCCTACTGTAACCAGCCCTGCCAGAGAAATCACCTAACCCTAACCCTAAACGTACGGCAGACGCGTCCCCTGGCTCTCACATTGACAACTGAGAGGCTTCTGAAAACCTGGCCACGCCCATCAGTAAAAACCACTACAGCAAGTGACGACATATGTACCTTCAAAGTGCTGTACTACAGGGTGCTGTTCAAAAGGTATCTATCCCGTTTACTCTCTATGCTTCATATATCATCATATTATTGAAAAGTGCAAGCCTTTAGGGACAACAGCAACTCAAGTCGCCAACGCTCTGTTGACTCAATAACTGCAGAGATCCAAACTTCTCCTGGCATTAACATCGGCACAAAAACTGTGCGCCGGGAGCTTCGTGGAATATGGGTTTCTATGGATTCAGAATGACATGTCAGAAAAGCTCCTGTAGGTGTAATGGTCAGTTATCTCAATACTTTTGGACATATATTGTGCGTGTGCGTGTGTCTGTGATACCTAACATAAACACCCCTGTATTACTAGAATTGATAGTTCACGCCACAAAAGTGAGGGGCAAACATAGAAAAGCGTGCAACCCAGCCACTGAGGATGCACAAGCCAGTGCATTCTTAGTGCAGGTCCCAAGCCAGGACAAAAGCGGAGGGTTACGTCAGGAAGGGCATCCGGCGTCAAATCTTTGCCAAATCAAATATGCGGATCATAAATAAGATTTCCATACCGGATCGGTCGAGGCCCGGGTTACCGACGACCGCCATCGGTACTGTTAACCAGCGGAGTGCCGGTGGAAACTAGGCTACTGTTGGGCGAAGGAAAAGGAGAGGGGGAAGGCATGTCCAGAGGCAGCTAGAGAGGAGGAAGGGTAGGCGTGTGGAGGTGAGAGTCAGTCGGAACTTTGAATGTTGGCACTATGGCTAGTAAAGGGAGAGAGCTGGCTGACGTGATGGAAAGAAGAAAGGTGACAAGAGACAAGGTGGAAGGGGAGTAAGGCCAGGAGTATCGCAGGTGGGTTCAAACTCTTCTACCATGGTGCGAATGGGAGGAGAAATGGGGTAGGGGTCATTCTGAAGGAAGAGTATGTCAAGAGCGTGCTGGAGGTGAACACAGTGTCAGACAGAGTGAGGATTATGAAGCTGGAAATCGAAGGTGTATTGCTGACGGTTATCAGCGCATATGCCCCGCAAGTCGGGTGTAAGATGGACGAAAAAGAAGAATTCTGGAGTTGAGTTGGACGACGTGGTGGAAAGGGGACCCAAGGAGGAGGGAGTGGTGATTGGAGCGGACTTCGATGGACACGTTGCTGAAGGGAACAGAGGTGATGAGGAGTTGATGGTAAGGTATGGAATCGAGGAGAGAAATGTGGAAGGACAGATGGTGTTCGATTTTGCGAAAAGGATGGAAATGGCTGAGGTGAATACATATTTCAAGAAGAGGGAGGAGCACAGGGTGACGACGTATACGAGTGGAGGAAAGTGCACACAGGTGGACTATATCTTGTGTAGAAGGCGCGATGTAAAAGGGATTGCATACTGCAAGGTGGTGACAGGGGAGAACGTAGCTAGGCAGCATCGGATGGTGGTCTGTAAGATGACTTTGGAGACCAACATGAGGAAGCGAGTGAAGACACAGCCGAAGATCAAATGGTGGAAGTTGAAGAAGGAAGACTGTTGTGTGGAGTTCAGGCAGGAGTTAACACAGGCACTGAGTGGTAGTGAAGAGTTGCCAGACGGCTGGGCAAGCGCTGCAGAAATAGCGAGGAAGACAGCTAGGAAGGTACTTGGTGTGTCATCGGGACAGAGGAAGGAAGACAAGGAGACTTGGCGGTGGTGGTGGTGGTGGTGGTGGTGGAAGGAGGAAGTAGAGCAAAGTATACAGAGGAAAAGGTTGGCAAAGAAGAAGTGGGATAGTCAGAGAGATGAAGAAAGTACACAGGAGTACAAGGAGATGCAGCGTAAAGCAAAGAGAGAGGTGGCAAAGGTAAAGGAAAAGTCGTACGGTGAGCTGTATGACAGGTTAGACACTAAGGAAGGAGAAAAAGACTTG
>NW_026611474.1:20000-22500 GCF_029633865.1 Lampris incognitus
TGGAGGGGGGGGGGGGGCGGGGGGCGGCAAGCCTCGCGAGGGGAGCCGTGGAAGAGCAACTGGGATAGACGGTCCGGCTGAGCACCGCCGAGCACGCTGTCGAGCTGTGCAACGGAGAGGACGACTACGCGGTAGAGCCCCTCCCACTCCGCACTCCGCTCGCCACTAAGAACATTAAATAAAGGACATCGATCCGCCAGACCGGAGGAACCGACCGCCCGAACGCCGGCAAAGCCGGCCGGCGGACACCCTCCGAAGGCGTGTTAAGTTGGCCCATCGATCAGGACACAAACACGCAACAAATCCAGTCCGGGGTGTGGTGTAAGCAGCCCTACTGTAACCAGCCCTGCCAGAGAAATCACCTAACCCTAACCCTAAACGTACGGCAGACGCGTCCCCTGGCTCTCACATTGACAACTGAGAGGCTTCTGAAAACCTGGCCACGCCCATCAGTAAAAACCACTACAGCAAGTGACGACATATGTACCTTCAAAGTGCTGTACTACAGGGTGCTGTTCAAAAGGTATCTATCCCGTTTACTCTCTATGCTTCATATATCATCATATTATTGAAAAGTGCAAGCCTTTAGGGACAACAGCAACTCAAGTCGCCAACGCTCTGTTGACTCAATAACTGCAGAGATCCAAACTTCTCCTGGCATTAACATCGGCACAAAAACTGTGCGCCGGGAGCTTCGTGGAATATGGGTTTCTATGGATTCAGAATGACATGTCAGAAAAGCTCCTGTAGGTGTAATGGTCAGTTATCTCAATACTTTTGGACATATATTGTGCGTGTGCGTGTGTCTGTGATACCTAACATAAACACCCCTGTATTACTAGAATTGATAGTTCACGCCACAAAAGTGAGGGGCAAACATAGAAAAGCGTGCAACCCAGCCACTGAGGATGCACAAGCCAGTGCATTCTTAGTGCAGGTCCCAAGCCAGGACAAAAGCGGAGGGTTACGTCAGGAAGGGCATCCGGCGTCAAATCTTTGCCAAATCAAATATGCGGATCATAAATAAGATTTCCATACCGGATCGGTCGAGGCCCGGGTTACCGACGACCGCCATCGGTACTGTTAACCAGCGGAGTGCCGGTGGAAACTAGGCTACTGTTGGGCGAAGGAAAAGGAGAGGGGGAAGGCATGTCCAGAGGCAGCTAGAGAGGAGGAAGGGTAGGCGTGTGGAGGTGAGAGTCAGTCGGAACTTTGAATGTTGGCACTATGGCTAGTAAAGGGAGAGAGCTGGCTGACGTGATGGAAAGAAGAAAGGTGACAAGAGACAAGGTGGAAGGGGAGTAAGGCCAGGAGTATCGCAGGTGGGTTCAAACTCTTCTACCATGGTGCGAATGGGAGGAGAAATGGGGTAGGGGTCATTCTGAAGGAAGAGTATGTCAAGAGCGTGCTGGAGGTGAACACAGTGTCAGACAGAGTGAGGATTATGAAGCTGGAAATCGAAGGTGTATTGCTGACGGTTATCAGCGCATATGCCCCGCAAGTCGGGTGTAAGATGGACGAAAAAGAAGAATTCTGGAGTTGAGTTGGACGACGTGGTGGAAAGGGGACCCAAGGAGGAGGGAGTGGTGATTGGAGCGGACTTCGATGGACACGTTGCTGAAGGGAACAGAGGTGATGAGGAGTTGATGGTAAGGTATGGAATCGAGGAGAGAAATGTGGAAGGACAGATGGTGTTCGATTTTGCGAAAAGGATGGAAATGGCTGAGGTGAATACATATTTCAAGAAGAGGGAGGAGCACAGGGTGACGACGTATACGAGTGGAGGAAAGTGCACACAGGTGGACTATATCTTGTGTAGAAGGCGCGATGTAAAAGGGATTGCATACTGCAAGGTGGTGACAGGGGAGAACGTAGCTAGGCAGCATCGGATGGTGGTCTGTAAGATGACTTTGGAGACCAACATGAGGAAGCGAGTGAAGACACAGCCGAAGATCAAATGGTGGAAGTTGAAGAAGGAAGACTGTTGTGTGGAGTTCAGGCAGGAGTTAACACAGGCACTGAGTGGTAGTGAAGAGTTGCCAGACGGCTGGGCAAGCGCTGCAGAAATAGCGAGGAAGACAGCTAGGAAGGTACTTGGTGTGTCATCGGGACAGAGGAAGGAAGACAAGGAGACTTGGCGGTGGTGGTGGTGGTGGTGGTGGTGGAAGGAGGAAGTAGAGCAAAGTATACAGAGGAAAAGGTTGGCAAAGAAGAAGTGGGATAGTCAGAGAGATGAAGAAAGTACACAGGAGTACAAGGAGATGCAGCGTAAAGCAAAGAGAGAGGTGGCAAAGGTAAAGGAAAAGTCGTACGGTGAGCTGTATGACAGGTTAGACACTAAGGAAGGAGAAAAAGACTTGTACAGATTGGCTAGACAGAGAGACCGAGCTGCCGAGGATGTGCGACAAGTTAGGGCGATCAAAGATACAGATGGAAATGTGCTGCCAAGCGAGGAGAGTGTGCTACGAAGTGGAAGGACTACTTTGACGGGCTGATAAAT
>NW_026611475.1:0-26992 GCF_029633865.1 Lampris incognitus
AAACTTGTACGACATGACATCACTGGAATTTGAAGGCTGCCTGAGAAAACTAAATTACAGAATCAATCATGCAGAAGGTCAAACCAAGACTTCATTACAGGTATTGCATGCCTGCATGAATATCTTTCCTTTCTGACTGACCCAGTATGTCACAAGGGCTGTCTGTCAAAAGAGACAAAAAAGAGCAAATAAGGAAGAGAAAAAAAAGAAGAAAAAAAAAGGGAAAAGAAAGAAACAGCGAAAAAAAAAATCCACTCTCTGAAATTGATGTACAACTGATGTCAGTGCTACTTGGCTTGGAAGGAAGATAAGGGAGAAGTGTAAAACACATGTTTTCTGCAACAGTGGTCACATTTTCCATTTGGATCAGGATATAGTGGTTTGTGACCAGCCCAAATCTCGGGTTTTATGTACACTGTCAATCTACACAGAATGAATGTGTACTGAATCATGTGAATAACAGACTGCAAATGGCTTGTTCTGCCTCTGTTTTATCTTGCATGCGGCTGCTTAGTGATGCATACTGCCCAGCTTCCCATCCGAAATTGGATCAGAGGCTGGATTGGAACTGGACCACAGACAACCAGTTGTTTGTAAAGATATCTAATACACTGCCTCAAATTGGTGAACTATATATATATAAAAAAACAACAACACTGATATCACCACAGTATTTTAAACATCTACCAGGGGTAGTTGACTACTACACATTTCACCAACAACCATTGTAGTGCCCACTTTGGTACATGCTTACATCTTACATAGAGGAAAAGAAAAAAAGAAAAGAAAAAAGGAAAGAAAGAAACCTAAAAGAGGGCGAAGGCACCAGGTGTTTTTCGGAGCAGTACCCAGACCCATGCTGTGCAGCAGGGAGAGCATTGAGAAGAAATTGTGAATAAAGCAATACTGGCAGCTCTAACTCCATTTCTATTTGGCACTATTGAAACTCAATCACAAATCAGGGGGACACATGCTGGGAGACAAAAATGAGAGTCAGAAGCTTGTTAGGAGAGAAGATTAAATAAATAATGACTTGAAAATCAAGACCTGCCAGACATTTCTGCAACTGAGAAATTTATTTTTCTCTGTAGCATCTGTGGCCAATCCACAAGACATACGCTAAACATTAGGAGAGGGGAATTAGCGGAACACTTGGCAAAGAAATGCCATGGAAGGGGGTTCTGAAAATAGCCCAGGTATACGCTACTAACCGGTCGGGTTTCTGATTAAGTCGAAGGTAGGATTTCCCAGACTCTAAATATTTACCAGTACTCGTGTGCTGCAGAAGAGGAAAACCAAAACAACTGTTTAGGGAATATGAGCATCGTGGCTAAATAAAAACGGTAACTGCAATGCTTGCCTGGCATATCTGTTGGCCCCTGCAGCCAAAGCAAATAACACAGAATTATAATCCTGTATGTAAGGTTGTAGCTCTGTTATCGGCATGCTGACAATAATAACAAAGCATCCTTACTGGGGCGTCGTAAATCAATGTTACTGTAGATAGAACACGTTAAAAAAATGGTGCAATTATTTATTGCGTTTTAAAGTCGCATTCCTTTTCAAAGGGAAGATAAAGACAGATGAATGGTATTTCTTAACCCATTGTCTTTTGGAGTTTTGAGCATCAATCCTATTTGCAGAGAAAATGAAGGGCCACTATAAGCCTTCCTGCTGTACAATGTGTGATGAGTGATAACGAGGAAGCAGTGTGCCAGCAACAATGCCACAGGCCAGGGAGCAGAAATCCACATTCTCTCCCCAGTTTTTAATAGAGTCTCCGTACAATCAGAGACATGAGCCATGCAAATGGTGTTAAAGAGGAATAATGTTTGAGAATCAAATCTAATCCCGCAGCAAGTCGTCAGAACAGTCAGGAATCTAATTGTGTCAAGGTTTCCGTTTCGTCCAGATGTAGAAAGCTTAACTGACCATGAAATGAAAATTCTTTAGGCAAAGCCTTCTGGGGCTCACTTACTGTACGCGGCAGAGATACTATTTTAAAAGCTGCAATTATTTTACATGCCAGCAGTGTGGAAGCAAGAAAAAAAAAGCGCAGTCAAATTTTATAACCCTTTTTCCATATGGAATGTAAATAAATAACTAATATCAGTGCGATTTAAATGTGCTGGTGGTGGTGGAGCGAGGGTGGGGGCGGCTGTCCAGAAATCCATTTCATATAATTCAAACAGTTAAAATCATCATGGCACTTCTCTTCACCGCAGTGCGTTTTGTGGTCCGCAAAGCAAATTTAGCATCGATACCATCATCTCTCCGCTCATTCCTTTGTCCTTTCAATTCTTTTCTCCTAAATGAATCTTCCATTTTTGTAATAGGTTTGTAAGACAACTCATCACCCAGTGACATTTCCATTTTTTCCTCTTCAATGCCTCTATGATTGTGACATTTGAGAATGCCTTAGCGCTCACATAAAACAATCTTAAAATCTATAGCACATAACATTATCAACATAAAGAGAGAGTTACTCTATCTACAGTTCCATGTCTGACCATCCACATCAGTGGACAGCAGCATTATGCCCCAGATCCATTCACTGGGTCCTTACCAAGAAAGGCTTTCTGCAGCATTAATTCTGCTTCTCCGTGCATAGAAAAAGCTGAACCTGAACTCCAAATAAGAGGTTGTGGCCTACTCATAACATTCAGGCACCAAACACCAGATTGGAGAGGTTTGGGAGGACCTCGTGTGCCACTAGACAGAAACATGCATCAGCATTTACAGTCGCAGGGTATACAGAAGCAGCATGAATATTACATGAACCTGCAAAAACAGTGGCACTTTCGGGTGCTGTTTTCAATGTCCTTCTGGGGGCTGAATGCGCTTTGTACTAGCACCTGTAATCTATTCATATCGCCTCACCTTACAGAGGGTATCGTTCATGGCTTGTGTGCCTTTTAAAACCCTCACAGAAGGTAACATAATATCACAACATTCACTCAATGTGATCATATACCTTCTGTGTTGTAAACAAGGCCAGATGCTGTGCCAGATGCATTGACAACAGGAGGCGTACAAAAACGCTGAAGGTGAAACTATGGTTCAATTAAAGGGCTCGTGTACGAACTGCATGCTTTTGGTTTATCTTCCAATGCAGTGTTGTTGCAGGAGTCCTCAGCTCATTCCCTCATCTCGAGCAACTACTGCGCCATGACACTGGCTGACTTGTGACAGCTAGTAGCTAGCTTGTGATAGCTACTAGCTGTTGCACCAGAGTTGATGCAGCAATAAGCAAGACAAATAGCAGCGGTCAGTGTTGGCTGATGTGTCTGTGGTCATAAAAAAATGAATGAATTTCTGGTTTATTTATTTACAGGTAGTCTTATGTACAGTCACACTCACCACAGGCAGGCCGCTGTTGATGAGTCCTCCTTCCTGGTCCACTGTGTTGCGTGAGATGGTGATGGAGGGCAGATCCAGGCTCTGTGGGGGGAACTGTGGAGTCAAGGGACCCCTGTGCTGGACTAGGGGCCCCGGGACTCCGGGAAAAGGTGGGTCCTCTTCCGATAAGCACAGACCAGACTCTGTCTCAGGTGGAGGCGTAATGGGAGGAATCTCAAACTCCTCGTCACCCAGACTTGGCGTGTGGAACGTCTATGAAGAAGGAAAGGGGGAAAATGCATGACGACCACAGCAAAAAAATAAAAAAAGAAGGAAAAAAAAGTTAGGAGGAAAAGCATTCACTGAGGTAAGCTTTATCTAACATGCCAGCAGAAAACCTTTAGGGATTAAATCAAACAACTTTGTTTAGGAGGGGGAGTCTTTTAGTGCAGCAGTAATGCACTTGTCTATAAGTGCACTGAGATGTAACATTTCCTAAACCTATTAAAGTCCCCTTTGAGCAAAGAAGGGGAAAAAAGTAAGTGCAGAAAGAAAACGCCAAATGCAAAAAATATCAGGCGGCAATCATGGGAGAGAGGGAGAGGATACACGATAAAAGCCCTTAATCTTGGGGATGGGAGATGTTGGGTTGAAGTGCAGAGAAAATACACATCACAGGGAGATGGGTTTAAAGAACATTTTCAAAGATTATTACGCTTGGCCAGAAGTGTTTCTTTTTTGTTCCCCTTGCCTGCACCCTTAAATCTGCTCATCAAACAGTCTAATCCTTCTGCCTTTCGAATTAAAGCTTTTGGTCACACTTAATTTGCTTATTTGCCTTCTTGGAGATGGGACTCCTCACCTACTCGAGTCTTGTCTACATCTACACATGAGCTACTCTCCAAAAGGCCTTAATATCCTCGCACCCACAGTGACCGTATTTCGCCTCAACCCCAAAATGCAGTTGGACACCAAGTCTGTGCTGCGTCCACCGGGCACATCTTCCTCAGCTCGCGACGCTTCGATGCATGCACGCTGGAGGTGCAAGGCTTGGTTATTGGCAGTTGTTACTAGGCAACAACCGAAAACCCATTTGAAGCACAGCACACTTTTGTTAAAAGTTAAGATATTTTTAACTTCTAGCGCTTGGCATGCTGAAAGCTAAAAACATGATAAGATCACTGTTAAGCTGTTGGGAACACACAACAGTGTGTCATTGTAACTGGCTAAAAGAAGAAAAAAAAGAGGAAAGCGGGGGGAGGGGAGAAAGCCAGCTTTGTCAGGAAACATGTTTGTTCTGGTGACCTACAGGCAAGCGTATCAGTCCTGCACGAGGTTCAACGCTGTAGTCAGATCAACCGCCTGAAAATTTCCAATGGGGCCTGGCTTCGGAAATCACGCCCTGCCCAATGAGCCACAGTGGGTTCGGTTCATACCCCGCACGGGTGATATTAAAGAGTCAACCGGGCTGCTTCCAGGGCCCATCTTTTACATGGCCCACCTTTTTTCTTCATGATTCACCGTCTCCCTCGGTCTCCAAGAGGGGATGGAATAACAGAAGGGAGACGGCGGAGGGAATATGCCAGCACAGCCCTTGATTAGGGAGTATTAATGTTCCCCTTGCTTGCTTTAGCACACAGACACTTGAAACTAATTCATTGCCTACTCAGGGCAGTGTCTGACAAGCACTGATGAATTCCAGTGGCAGAGGCAGCTAGCTAGCTAGTAGAGTCCTCACTCCCCCCGCCCCTTTCTTTCTTGCTTTCTTCCTTTCTCTTTTCCTGTAACATACCACTCTTTCACTTTTCTGTGCATGTTTCACACAGCTGTTCAGTTGGTTCTCCGTTCTGAACGCCCCGCGCTTACATTCATCACAGCCCTGGCCTCTGGCTCATAGAGAGCTAAATAAATCACAAACAGCTTTTCTAAAAAAAAAAAAAAAAAAAAACATTTACGGTGGACCCTTTGCTGTCATATTATTCCCCACCCCTATAGGAAAGCTCGTGCAAATAAGTTAATCAAAACGCAAAGTGTTTGTGAGACTCTGTCTTCAATCAGTTGTGGATTTCTGGCAGAGGAGAGGCGAGGCGGCCCGCTCGTAATAGTCCTTTCTTCATCTCATGAGAAAAACAGAGCAATGGCATAAATCAATTTGAGAACATTTATCTGGGATTAAAAGCACAATTTCAGAGGAACCCGAGAAGTACAAGGAATTTGTGATATTTCGCTGCCTCATTGGTAAAACATTAAAGTTTATTTTTTGTTTCTCGCTGTTGTCGAACTCATGAACCGAGTTATTTGAGACAAATAAAATGCTGGACTGAATGACCCTAAACATACAATTTTCAACATCATATATTTTGATCTGAGTAAGACGAGTGAAAATGTATTTGCCACGAGCGCAATTGGAAAAGGATGGGAAAATTGTCTAAACTTTGCTGTTAAACAAAAATCTGTTATGTCTCGAAGTGCGGGGGAAAAAGATGCAATCTTATTTTCCGCTCGCTTTTTATTCTAGGAGCACATCGATAGTGCCAGGGCCTTTCAATCATAGTAGTCCTTTTACTTTTTCTGCAGATATCTGCAGACATGTTGTAGTCGTATTTTTGCATCTAATTTTGGTCTGAGAGGATGCCGGGACCTGGAGTCTTCGGGCTATTTTCAGCATACTTTATACAGCAAGTTCTGATTATTGTTGCACCGTTATCCTCTTTGTGTCAGGGATTCACAGTTGGCTCTGTTTTTGGTCTTTGCTTGTTCTCACTAAGGGTAATCCAGTCTACAACCATGAGTTTGGTCTCCTTTACACCTGGCATGAACATATACATCTTGGGTGATCATAGTCGTATAGGGTTTAACAACTGAAAAATAAAAGTGCTTATGCACCAAAAACACATTCAAGACTAATTGTGACCCTAGGAGCAAAACCACTTCATCCCTGATAAAGCGTTAAGTGTAAATGTGATTGCATTTCCTATCCACATACCACATAAACCAAAACAGAGGCATGCATTTGCTGGCGTGCGCATTCAAACTGACACATGAATGGAAGGAAGCTAAAAAGGGGTAGTACATCGAAAACAATAATATGTTATTGAAAATAACCTCAGAACAGCTGCGTAAGACTGTTTCCCCCTCTGCAGTTGCTCACGGTATGCTAACGGTCTGACTGATGGCCTCTTACGCCATTTCCAAAAAGTGAGAAAATTACTGTGCAGCAAGAGATGAATTTTCCATAACAAACATGGCTTGACTAATGCATGTGGATTTTCTTTAAAACGTTTATCATTAAAAACGATGTGACACATACATGCAGGTATCTATATTTTACACAGGAAAAGTGCAATATAAAATATGCACACTGGAGATGCATAGTGATTTTAAGAGTAAAAGTAAATTTGCATATCTAGGAACAATCCAGATGTAAGATAGATGTTAATGATAGGTGTGTGTGTGTGTGTGTGTGTGTGGGGGGGGGGGCTTAGAGAAAGGATTGGGGACCAAAAGTTTATGCGGCCACATTTATAGGCCTTCAGATGAATTGCTTTGGTTCCATCAACTCTCATATGGATGCCATTTGCTGATGCACATTTTATGTTTTTTTTTTTGTGGTATTACATTGTGTAAGTTAAACCAGGGCAAAACTATATAGGCCACAATATGTATAGAATGGTGCACAGTGGCCTGAATTACACAGACCGGCCAAGAAATTTGAAACAATCCTCAAGGAGGAAAGTGAGCTGAGGGGAGCTCCACTTCTACAGAAACTAAGAGCAAATATGACCATGACCTTTAAGATAAACACAGACGGATACTCGGAGGGCGGAACACTAGTGTTTGGTTTCTGCTAAACAGCATGGAAGTGGAGGAAGTAGACAGAATATGGAGGGGGGGGGGATCAGTGTCAAAGACTATTTGTGTTTTGCCTCCTGTTGTTAACGATGATCCAAATTAACAACTATACAAGGGGAGCTGATAATAGAGACACAGAGTTGGTGTCTCATGTGGGTCCATGTAAGGTGTCAGCTGTCAGGGAACGAAGGTCCTCTCCCTTAGGGAAAGGTGCCAGACTCAGGCAGTCTGATGGAGCCCACAAAGTGCTACAGTGTTGCACACTGTCTGGTGTCACTTCACATAATACCAGTCTAATTCTGCACAGGGAGCAGCTTAGGGGGGGGCTCTGATCTCAGATTAAGAGATGCACAATCCACTTTCTTCGCATCAGCAGCCTGATTATCCATTTAAATTGTTCTGAAAGGCTCAGCAGAGCCAAGAGCCAAGCCAGATGCTGGCTTGGAATGTGTGGGCATGTACATGTAATAGAGAAAGAGAGGGAGAACTACACAGAGGGAGAGAAGTCTGAGAGAGCGAGGCGGAGAGCATATGGGTGTGTGTGTGTATATGTTGTGTGTGCATCAGGTTAAGTTGGCAGCCGCAAGGGTCCAGTGGCACGAGGGCTGAGCTGGGCTTGTAAGAAGAGCGGCCTGATCTATCCAGCAGGCCTGAGCAGATGTGCAAGGAATGTCCATGCCTCAGTGCTTGGATTCCACTGTGCGAGGGTGGTAGTGGGTCAGGAGATAGACTAGTTGTTCAGCAATCAGGTTTGCTGGTTCAGTCCCAGCTCCTCCTCACCTCATGTTGAAATGTCCTCGAGCAAGACATTGAACCCCTAACTGCTCCAGACAAGCAGGTTGGCAGCTTTCATGGCAGCCTCTGCCCTTGGTATGTGTGAAATTGTTGTGCGTGGTATTAACTGTGAAGCGCTTTGAGTGTTCTACTGAGTGTAAAAGCGCTATACAAATGTGTTTCATATTGTAAATAATTACTAGTTATAGTCTTCTTGGGGCATCTCCTGCACATACTTTGTCCTCTTTGGGACAATTCAAGTGGTTCCATGGACAGTTGTCAGTCATTTAAACAATTACTAAGATGACTTTCAAATAGTCCTTTGATTGCACCTCTCACAATTAAATAGTTGCTCCGTGTAGTGAACACCACCCACCTGGCATTACAGGCAGTGTAGCCGGAAGTTAGAATTACTCCGAAATTCTGACTCAGGTCTGGTAGAATGGCAGTCACACATGCAATACAGCATAGGACTTTATCACTTTATTCTCCAATAAAACTTAACATTTAGGGCCCCATCTTACACCCGGTGCAAAGCGGCATAAAGCGCAGCACACGTGTCTGCTAGTTTCAGACCAACACGGTTGTCATTTTCCTGCCCAGGGCCCATGTTGTTTAAATAGCGAATGTACTTTTGCCCATTTGAGCGCCCATTGGTGTGTTGGTCTTAAAATGAGGTGTGGTCAGGCACACTGTTGGCGCATTACTATCTTGAGACAGCGGAAAGCAATTGCGCCATTGACCAACTAAAACCTAGTTTAGAGTCAATGGCGCAGTATGTCCCTGCTCTTTAAAGGGTGCATTATTCAGATAGTAAGATGCACCTACATAGGCGGATGCACAACTCACTTACACTCTGCTTGTTACACACACAGCGATGTGCAGCAGCGCACAAACATGCAAATGATTACAACTAAAAACATTACAATGTGAAATATTATTGTGTATGTCACAATATTTGAAAAATAAATGTGAAAATGGCTATAATATGTATCAGAATTAGCTAATTGCAGTAATGAGGTATGAAATTGGTTAATTATTTGAACAACCATGGCAATACGCATAGGTATTTAAACGGACCCATCAGGTCGAAGGTGTCCGGCAAGACCCATGAAATGAAACAGCCTATCGAAAACAGATCAGAGATGGATCGACTTTCACTTTGCACACGAGCAGATCCATTTCTTCAGCAGAAAACCGTTCGTTCCTCCAATTTGCCAAATCTGCTGTTTAAATAGCAATGCGCCAAGGTGCAAGCACATTTGGCTTTTAAAGTCGAGATGAAATGAAAAATGCCTTTTAACTGTTTTATATCACATCCCTGGTCCTATTGAGCACCTATCTCACAATATATGCCTAAAAAAATCAATTTCTTTGTATTTCTATATCAAAATCCAATGTTTTGTTCCTGTAAAACAAAATATGATGCGTGCTCACATAGGCTTGAACCAACCAATTTTTACCAATAATATCATGACATCCACCCATCAATCAACCTTCAACTTTTCGCGACACAAAGCTAAAATTCATTAGTTAGCTAGCTAGCAACAAGTCCACTTTTCAACGTTCAAATCAAATTCCTCCCAACGTTATGTCCCGCCTGTCCTGGATGTCACAATACAGATATCAGATACTCTCAAAATGCCCTTTCAGCTTGACATTAAAGGGAATGGGAGATGACACTCTGATTGGTTTAATCCATGTTATGCTCAAAACACACCTCCTATGATTATCTAAGAAACGAAATTCAACCACTTGGCACCTTGCGCCTACTTTGCGCCCAGATGTTCAATGTTTAACTAGTAAAAGTGGATTTGGACACATCCCAAATGCACTTGCGCTATGCATTTTAGATCATGCGCTATAGATCGTTTAAATAAGACCCATAAAATCATTAATCTGTGCAGAAACAGAAAGACTAAATTGAAACACAAAAAAAGTCCAGAACTTTGTCTTGGGGGTGTCCGTGCAGAGATAAATTGGAAAGCTATGAAGTAACAGTTCACACTGGAGCAAGGATGACAGAAGATCAATGCAAAGAGCATATGATAGACAGTGCACTCTATGTAGCAACACAATACCTTTACATATACAAATAACGCATTGCACGAATCATATAAATTGGAAAATTCAGCACAAATTACAAATAAGGATGAATGAGAAACTCATGATGTATATTGGTGAATGAGCCCAGGGTTCTAGTCTCCATCCCTGTCACAGCACTGGACTTCAATATAAGACAACAAGAGCACGAAGATGCTTTTCAAGGCAATATCTCCAGTCTTTCAATAAACTTTGTAATCCAATTCAAAAATGCAATAACCAAGACTTGTTAAAGGCAGAACCATGCAATTACTGCATATAATAGGCCTCAGAATCAATACAGACAGAATTGAGGCTCCGGTTTCCAATATCTAGACAGACAAGAGTGCACAGCTACTCGAATGACAACATCAGCCATGGCACCCCCAATCAACATTATTTCAAATTTGGGATCATCTGCAGTCCATTTTTACATATTTATAGTTCATTACACCTCCCTAATTTGATTGAGAGGGTAA
This sequence comes from Lampris incognitus, assembly GCF_029633865.1. Lineage (NCBI taxonomy): Eukaryota > Metazoa > Chordata > Actinopteri > Lampriformes > Lampridae > Lampris > Lampris incognitus. The sequence continues at coordinate 10,527 of NW_026611475.1, forward strand.
AGCGATATTTCTGAGTGGAACTCAATCTCAGTGTACAGTATCCTTTTCCTGAGGGGAGCAGTCAAGCATTCCCTGTTAGGATGTATGCTCTACAAAGCACACCAAGGTCATCTTATCTCATCTTCTAAGTGCATAAGGTAAATGATACACTAGCCATTTAAACAGCCAACGTAGGCCTGCCGGACCGATGCAAAAGCATTTTGCTTACTCTTCCACCATATATCTGATATTTGAATGATATGAGTTGTGCAAAACAAAACTGCACAAGGTTGACTTTAAATTAAAGATCGAGGCACTTGCATGTGCATCAAGAGAAAAAGGGTTACACACAAAAGGTAGTGGAGGAAGGACTGGGAGTCAAGAAAGAGGTGGTTTTTGTGCTTGACTCGTATAACAACCCTGTCACACCAAACTGAAATCCCAGTTTTTTTTACAGGATCCTCTTTGTTGTGAAAAGCTCCTTGGCTCAAAAGCCCAGTAAATTGGTCCTGGGTAGAGCACAGCAACTTTTGTAGGCAGTGACAATATTTTCCTGAAGTCGTCTTGGGGTGAAAAGGTCCCAAAGAATCCCAGCATTCACTTGTTCAATGTGTTGTTTGACAATTCAGTGAAACACACATCCAATGAAAACGTATGTCCACTTTCCAGATAAGCATATGCAAAAACAACAGCTTTGAAATCTCACTACTAAATATTCCTCCCTATTCTGCTGCACTTTACAACTGGTGTGATGGGACGTCTGGGTAGCGTAGCGGTCTATTCCGTTGCCTACCAACACCGGTATCGCCGGATCGAATCCCCTTGTTACCTCTGGCTTGGTCGGGCATCCCTACAGACACAGTTGGCCGTGTGTGCAGGTGAGAAGCCAGATGTGGGTTTGTGTCCTGGTCGCTGCACTAGCGTCTCCTCTGGTCAGTTGGGGGCACCTGTTCAGGGGGGGAGGGGGAACTGGGGGGAATAGCGTGATCCTCCCACGTGCTACGTCCCCCCTCCTCACCGTCAGGTGAAAAGAAGCGGCTGGTGACTCCACATGTATCGGAGGAGGCATGTGGTAGTCTGCAGCCCTCCCCGGATCAGCGGGGGGTGGAGCAGCAGCCGGGACGGCTCGGAAGAGTGGGGTAATTGGCTGGATACAATTAGGGAGAAAAAGGGGGACCCCCCCCCGCAAAAAAAAGACTGCAAAAGGCATGTTATGCAAATATTGGCAGTAAATGAAAAATAATAATACATTGAAATAATGTAGTCCATTCTCCATTATTATTATTATTTTTTTTGAAGTTCAATAAGAAGCTAAAGGTACAGAGCACATGATGAGGTCTGATTTAATTGAAATGCAGGGATCGCTTTGTGTGTGAAGGAAGGCTTTCCAGGAAACAGCTGGCACGGACTTGGCAGTGTGAAATGGGCTTTTATCAACAATGCCAAGATCTGAAACCCAGGAAAATAACAGCAGTTTGGTGTGAAAAGGGCTATGATAAGCCCGTGTACAACACTCTGAACTGATGCTTTTGTGAGACTGGATCTTTTTTTTTTTTTTTTACAACAGTAACCCTCTCGTGAGCTTGGAAAAAAAACTATCTAGGGGAATGTGACTGCATAAACTTGAACACAATTCCTGCGCTGCACAAATCACACACAAACAACGCTTCCTCCCAAAAGAGAGACCAATTACAAATGAAAAGATCATATGTACTGACATGTGTATTTGTTGTGCTCATAAAAATCCCTCCTTTATCACAAAACCAAGATTCACTTTGGCTGGCGGTCATACGGGAGGTTTTCCATTCCAGTGCACCCAGAGAGCCCAAGGCTGACACATTAAGTCGATTAATACGGCGCGGCAATGAAGAGGAACTCATTTTGGTGGGAAATTACACAATCCAAAGTGGAAAGACTCTTTATTCTCTCTTGAGCTCAGGTTGTAAGGAACAATATGTGGCGTGCTCCAGAATCATTATTCAATAGAAACTGGTGCTCTGCACTTAAGATTTCTCATGTTGCACACTCTGTCCCCCCCCCCCCGCTCTCTCTCTCTCTCTCTCTCTCTCTCTCTCTCTCTCTCTCTCTCTCTCTCTCTCTCTCTCTCTCTCTCTCTCTCTCTCTCTCTCTCTCTCTCTCTCTCTCTCTCTCTCTCTCTCTCTCTCTCTCTCTCTCTCTCTCTCTCTCTCTCTCTCTCTCTCTCTCTCTCTCTCTCTTTCTAAGCACAATGCCATCTGTGCCATAACACTGGAAACAGTTGTTCCTTTTGATAAAATGCAAATGAGGTGGGTTGTTTTATCAAGTAGTCCCTCCCTACACACACACACACACACACACACACACACATACACACACACACACACACACACACACACACACACACACACACACACACACACACACACACACACACGCACACACACACACACACACGCACACACGCACGTATTCTGGCTGCCACACTGGGCTTTCACAGCTGGGGGCTGAACGCTCTCTGAACAGCTTGTGCCGGCGTGGCCCCTGCTGTAGCCCCTAGATACAGAGGATGCGCCCACTCAGAGCAAATGTGGGGGAAAATTAAACTTCTCCCTTAATACTCTTTGGCTTTGTGGTGCGGTCACTCCGCGAACACGAGGTCACACACTCCAAACACTTTTGCTTTAGCTGCCGGTGCTTGAATGTCACAGTAGCATCCACACCGCTGAGCTAATGAGAATGGAAACAATAGCCCTTCCCCCTCAATGGTGAAAAATGTGAAATGTAAACAATGACGAGCATTTCTCTCTTCTGGAGCTGCATAATGACGCTTTGCCGTGGGTGCCGAAGGCAGATCCATCTCCCCCTGCTAAACTGGACGAGATTGGCCTGTTGGAACTACAGAGGAAGATGGGTATTTTTGGTGCACTTGTCTCTAATGACAGGGCAGCGGAGAGGGTGGAGGGGGAGGAAAAGTGGTATATTTAGTCCACTGTTAGATGTACTATGGCTCAGAGACAGTTATATAGCAACCGGGGAAACAGAACTATGCTCCCCCTTTCATTTCATGTGATTCACAACGCATATACGGCGCTCTGCAGCCTAAAATGGTTAAGTGAATCGAAGTTCTCAAAAGTGTCCGTAAATAAAGTGACACTATGACTGACAGAACAGCTGCACCTCCTCGGGCTCCTTGATTTTGTCGTTGAAAAGAGGAAGACGAATACATGTTTACATCCCCAACTTTCTAGGTTGTCACTCTGACTTGCAGAGCGCCGTCAAGAGAGTGAGCTCACACAGCCTTCAGAATACTCATTGTTGCTATGATGAGGCTCTGGCAGAAGCCGGGCTTATCTCCCCTTATCTCTCCTCATGTTGTAGACTCTTTGGGCTATGATAAGGAGGCAACATTTCAAGGCAAAGAAGATGAGCAAATACTGCTTTCAGCAAAAGCCGAGGATTCACACTACATTACTGAGTATAACTTGATGAATTTTATGAAATAGGGATAATAAGAAGTATACCATTAGTTTAATAACTGCAAGCTAAATTGCTCATTAAAATTAGTTTTAACGGTTGCTCCTGTACTGTAACCTACATTGTAATTTGCTTCCATAAAATGCTATTATCTCGTGAGAAGTTGTTTCTAAACCACAGTATAGCCATTTGAAGTGGCCATGATATATAATGCATGCCCATGCAGTTTACTGACTGATAATTCATCGGGTCTAAGAAAATAGTAAGAAACCTGTCTAACCCATTGGTAATATCTACCCGGACATGATTTATCTATCACTTTAATTGGCTAAACGAGTACTGGGCATTATGGGAAAAAAGTAAATGGTGCATACTTACATCACCAGCAGCAAGTAGGGCACCATTGGCCTCTGCCATGTTCATGTAGTTGTTGTTGTTGTTTTGGAACTGCAAATGAAGACAAAAAAAAAAACAAAAAAACATGATCATCCAACCTTGAGATAAAATAAGCCCATGTACATTTGCCTCGGTGTTACTCTCCACCTTCCCATTCAAACGGCACACTCGGCTAGGAATATTTACACACTGAGTTAACCCCATGCTCTCCTTGCACCAGCAAGTTCTGCCACTTGGTTGTGATTGTTATGTGGAAAAAAAAGGCTTGTGAAAGGCCCAAGCCAATTTAAAATAAGGTAATAAGAACCGGGCCTGGCTATTCAGCTCTGATGAGATGGCAATTAAGGATGTGTTTGCATCACAAAGCAAAATATTATGATGCAGTGGCAGGTTATTAACTTCAAGTAACCCATGAGGGGGACTAGTGTTTCTTAGGGGGCAAATAAAAGTGATGGCTATCTTTTGAGCATAGGTGATATAGAAGCAGTCTGATACATGACAGGTAGGTTTGAGAATAAAAAAAAAAGGAAATTGTTTAACCTTTTTAAATTTTTGTTTTTGAAAACGTTATAGATGAAAATTGAGTTTAAAAAAAAATCTTATTGCATTTTTGCACAGGTTTATAAGACAAACAGAACAAAATGTAAACATGTCTGCGAGTTTTAACCCGATGAAAACCAAACCCGCCAACCAACAACCCATCCTCATCCAAACCAACTGCACCCTAAATTGGAGAAGCAAAACAAGCGGATGAAAAACAAGAAAATTGACTTTTCGATCAAGTTTTCATAACTTGGTTATTCCACTGCAACTGAAAATTCAGATGCATTGTAAGTAAGTATAAATTGTAAGTATAAATAAACCTTCTGTAAGACTCCCCCCCCACACACATACACTAAAAGGACAGGCAACAAACTTAAGAGGACACAAACAATTCTTTAAAATCCATCAAAATACAGTAGCCAATTTCGGGGCGCAAGTGCTTCAGCAGAGGGCACAATACTGCAATCACAGATTGGGGGCTTTTAAGTGTGGGCGAGCTATTAAAAACCTGCTTTTTGGTTAGCAATAACATGGTGTTTTCACACCACACCACCCCCCCTCCACCCCCCACCCACCCCCCCCTTCAACCCACACACAGCCTGCTGGCAAAATGGCAGCCACTTCCTTTCTTCTGAGACACAAGCGTGCTGACAGGTAGGAACAATGGGACATAGAATGAAGAATTATGGGCTAGCAGCTGGGCCCTGGAGCACAATGCACCTCTCTGTGAGTGAAGAGTGCAAACCCAGCCTACACAGCTAGACGCAGAAAGAATCACAGTTTGTGTCTTCATGAAGTTCCACCGAGAACACTCTCCCTTATTTCCAACAAAAGCGTTTGAGTAATCTCTTTTGTGCGTTTATTACAAAGTCACTCTCTTAAAACATTATGAATGCCGAACAACTCCAACAGACGGATAGGGAGGGAGAGAGAGAGAGAGAGAGAGAGAGAGAGAGAGAGAGAGAGAGAGAGAGAGAGAGAGAGAGAGAGAGAGAGAGAGAGAGAGAGAGAGAGAGAGAGAGAGAGAGAGAGAGAGAGAGAGAGAGAGAGAGAGAGAGAGAGAGAGAGAGAGAGAGAGAGAGAAAACGGTTTCTTATCTTGGCAGAGGCCAAACAATAGCGGAAGCAAATTAAGATCAGAGCGAACTGAGAAGTGTATTAATATATTTTTCAGCCTTTTGTTTTGTTTTTTTTCTCCCCCCCCCCTCCTTTCCTCCCCTTTTCTTAGGAGTGGTTAGTATGTGAATGTAATTACCGAAAGAACTGCTGCTAATCAACTGCGAATGGTATCCATTAATTAGTCTATGCCCTGGAGAGCGAGGGGAGAATCAGCAGCAATGTTAACAGCGTTACGCACCGGTGAGAAGGGGAGCCACCAGCTCTACTCCCAGTTGCCAGAGCAGGAGGCGCTCCAGTCGACCGGCGCAGATCTAACCTAGAGCCCTCCCACTAAACTACATCTAACTTAGGAACCCAATTCTACATCCACGCAAAAAAAAAAAAAAAAAACCTCATGCGCGCACACTCATGCGCGCACAACTGTAAACTTCAGCAGTCAAACATCTGTCAATAAGCAGCGGCCCCCTCGCTCCCCAGCTGTGTGTAACTTGGGGACCCGGTGTGCCTGGGTTGCGTCAACCACTCTACTGGTAATTAACCTTATGCTGAGCTTATCTGCGAAGTGTTACCCTGTCCCTTTTCTTCTTTTAGATAACAAATTGAAGTCTCAGAGATATCCCTCTCTATTCAAACACTGGGAACATTGTGCTGATGGTGGGGAGCGATAGGGCTTCTAAGCGGTGCCGTCTCTGTTTTCTCCGAGCCTGTGTTTCTCTGGATGTGAATACGACTTGAAGGGGTTGAGCAAACAATGGCTCTTCATTTGAAGCGCTCCCGGAGAATTCTGGGAAACCCAGGGGGACACATACAGTTGTAAACACTTTATATGCTGCTTTCAATATGGATTCTGCCCATTGCGGGAATTTTGCTCAGGCTGATAAAAGTTTCTCCGGGAGAAAAGGCGGACTGGAGAAGGTCTGTCCTTGGCCCGATAGCAATTCCCGGGTGAAATCCATCGTTTGCGCGTTTTAAAACTCCATTACCTCTCTCTGGTATGTGTTGCCAAAATGTGGAAAGCCGTGTGTGTGAATGAATGAATGAATCAGGGGGCAGCGTCTCACTGAGACAAGTACAATGCCAAGAGGTGAGACAGAACTGAATATACTGTAGCCATGGACACTGGTCTGAATAACATTAGCTTCATTAGCGAGTACACAATCAAATGCAGGGCCAAGTGTTAATTAGTGGTGCAAAAATGTCACTCCGTCTCTGCGAGCAATGCTTGATGGTGTGTCCGGGGCCCTTTAAGAGGAGCCCCAAATCCCCTCAGAGAACTGTGACTAACATCCCAAGAAATGTCCCCTGCCACTGGTATCAATCTTAGCCATTAAAAGCTATGCCTGAGCAGCGGTGCACGCTGGCCTGGGGCCTCAGCGGACAACCGGAGCACGGAGTGGATCTTGTTATTGTTATTTTTCAATCCATTTTGGGAGAAGGTGTTTAATGCTCATGTTCACGGCAGTGCCGATTGAGTCAAGTGCCGGATGAAATTAAGTGTGATTGGAGGGACTGCACAGCTGACAGTTAAGGGCCCGAGCTAAAATGGGTCAGCACAGACAATGAACGCTCTGTAATTAAAATGATTTGATGAGCTGGACAAGCACTGCTGCAGTCTCATCAGGGGCCAAAAAAACGGTGTGCACACATGCATGTGTGTGTGCATGTGCACGTGTAAAAGCATTCTGGCAACAAAAGCTTTGAACATGAACATAAAGATTGGGAACAGCAACAGTTGATTATGGCAGATTAAAACTGAGGTCTAATGTTTCTCAGCATCATTCTGAACGCCTGAAGTACATTTGTGGAGTGGCAAGTCTAGTTCAACGTCTACATTACGTGTCGCGCTGTCTCCGCTTTGCACTGTAGGTCATTTCCTGTTATTCTTATACATTGCAAGTCCAATATGAATCCGAGCGAGTCCACGGTGACACTATGGAGAAATCTAAAGCGCCACAGCAAACAACTCCGGCAAGCCTATGACACTGCATTCAAGAGTCTGGCACATCCAAGCTCTGCATGTTTCCAAAAACGAGTCATCTACCTCTCCCCCTCCTCTGCTTTTTCTGCTAGAGGGCTTTGGCAGAAGGGAACAAGCATTAGAAAAGGGCACTTTAAAATAGCTGTGGGATAGGAGGGTTTTATTAACAGAATGAATTCATGGCTAAAGGTGCTCTGTAATACGAGTCGCACCGAGAGCCAGACATGGCTGCACGGCAGAGCAAACACTGGGCATTCAGTGTTTTTATTCCTCCTTCTGCACCACTAGCATATTTCTTCAATAACTGTTTCACAGAAGAGAATTAAGAGCTTACATGGATTCTGATCCCGACGTGAAAAGACTGCACTGTCTGAGTGATCACAGGGAGGCAGAAAACCAAGCTACCTCATGGTGAATGAGATGAAAAGATGAATATGAATCTCTCTTTTTTCCCCCATCAATCCGCAGCATTATGAGTTCCCCTTTTTCTCTTTCTGTCTTTCTCCTCTGTTAGTCACAATAATACTTCCAGGATAGTCCTCCAATATGTGAGAGAGCTGGGGAGGTGGATTTAGGTGGAAACACTTTAAATCAAATTAATATGGTGTGGTTAAAATACTTAGACACATAGATCTTACAGTTTGTGGTGACTAATATATATATATATATATATATATATATATATACATACACACACACACACACACACACACATATATATATATACACACACACACATATATATATATATATAGTAGCGATCACGAATGAGTGGACTCGCTCGCCAGTTGGATAACTGGTCAGACCCTTTGGTTGACTGGTTAACATAGTCACCCGTGGTACGAGAGACCCAGGTTCGCGCCCCGGCTGCGGCGGTTCCTGGCTGCCCCTTGAATTCGAGCACCCTTGCCAACACCACTGATGGTTTCCGGAAGAAAAAAAAAACAAAAACGCTATATACATAAGGGGTTATCTACCAAGCTACAGTGATGACCAATGACAACGGCAAAATAGAGATATACGTCAGTCTAACAGAGGGAATATTCAAAAAGAGGTTTGACGCACACCTGTAGCTTTAGAAACAACCGTTTAAAGAATGTGACATCTTTAAGCGGTTATATTTGGTCATTGGTAGAGAGAAACAGTAATTATTCAACCACCTGGAAAATCCTCTCAAAGAACAAAGCATATTCTACCAGCAGTAAAATGTACCATCTGTGTCTGACTGAAAAATATTTTATCATTTGCAAACCAGAAATGTCCGAGTTGAATAACAGGAATGAACTGGCCAGCAGTTGCAGACATAGATATAAGCATCTATTTTGTAATTATAAATAAATCATGCCAATAGACAAATACCCCCCCCCCCATTGGACCGCTAGCAATCAAGTATTTTTGAATTTTTGAATGTCGCACCTCTCCCTTCCCCATTGGACGTTGTGCACGTGACGTGCATGATGAGGTAGTAAATGGTATGTTCTTTCCTGAGTAGCTTTATTGACAGCTGATGATCGCTTATGGCATGAAACAGGCTTGTACTGTCTCATAAAGAATTTACTTGACTCACTGGGTTATATATATATATATATATATATATATATATATATATATATATATATATATATATATTAGTGTGTGTGTGTGTGTGTGTGTTTGTGCATGCATGTGTGAATATATTATTCCATCTGACTGCAAGTGCTGTGATTTAGATGGCCGTTTTCTCCAACTTTTGAACCTCACTTCAGGAATATTCTTATCAAAGTATGTCCAATGGGAAATAAGCTGTTTTACAGCTATTATAGCAAACAAAATTATTTCAACCTCAGGGCAAACACAGTATTGTATGAACATGACCCCATCTCACCTCCAATATGATGAAGTAACCACAGCGATCCTATCAGTAAACATGAACTGCACAATCCAGATCCACAGACTACATAAGCAGAGGAGCCTCTGAAAGCAAAGGCTATTATCTCTGTGTGCATACAAATGGGAAATATATACTTGGTAATATATACCTTACCATTTCAAAATCAGATAGACCTATTGCTTGGTCAGTGGTTATGAAATGATCAAAGATGAGTGGAGCCGGAGCAAGGGGAATACAATATTTTTCACAAGAAACTCTGGGATTTGGGTTCTTCCAAGCAAAAATAAAATATATATATATATATATATATCTTAGATATCTGATTGAGCACTCTTTTACATCTGCATTTTGGCAGCAACACTTGAACCAATTTGATTCTGAAGATGGATCTCATGAATAAATCTAGCAGAACACCCTGAGGTAACTGAGGTAACTGTGCAGGGGAAAATTTCAGAGATTCTGCATGTGAAATATTACAAAGGCAACATCAATTTACTCCATCGACAACAGCAGCTTCGGCAAGCTGAAGCTTGGTTACACGGCGACAATCGCAGTCACAATATCCGCGCTGTGCTGTCTGTCAGCAGGTAAGCAACATGGACACATTCCTCCTATACCCACAGAGAACCCCCAAAACTAATTCAATCAGGAGCACATGCTTTCCCAGAAACATATCAACTGCTGACAAGCGATTTTACAGTTCGGCTTGAGCTCGGTAATCACAGCATAGCCTCTGTTCTGTGGAACATGACGCTTGTGCTAATATGTTCTCCAGTGGTCTCTATAAAAAGGGAGCAAAAACACCACAGTTAAAAACTCAACCTCCAATCCAGAGAAACCCAAAGTAATTTGCTTTGTATTATTTTTTGCAATTTCCTTTTAGGCTTGGCATCAGGCCATGTCACAGAGCCTTTCATTTAGCAAAAGGGGAGGAGACGAGTAAAAAAAAAAAAAAGAAGTAAAGCAGCACCCTTTACTTTCCTACCAACCTAGGCTTGATCTAGTTGTACAGAGGGTAAACAAAACCTCTGGGAATGTTATCTTCTGATTCCCGAGGTCCCGCTCGACAAATACATGCTCATTTACAACCCAATTCAGCATAAACACTCTGCAGCTGCCTCTCCAGTGATCACATGGCCTATTCATGCCCAGCAGGCCACCGTGCATGCAGAGCCAAGCTGACATATACAGATATATTTCCCCCTATGTGTGCAGCAGTCAATTTGTAAAGCGACTCCATAGCACAGTGGGTCCACACAGTCGGTCTTCGCAAGCTCTGTTCTGAATCTGCAGGTCGAATCGATTGGTAATTCAGTTTAAAGCTAAAAATCATTACTCCCTCAGCCCAGCACCATCTTCCACCATTAGGGCTGCTGGTTCAGGGCTACATAAGGTAGCATTCAAGGAAGTTCTCTCTGATGGTTACCCTCCTCCTTTATATTATCCATGCAAAGAACTCCTCATGGTAGTAGAGGATCAGGATCAAGAGAAAAATCTAGGCCTTATCTGGGCTCTGAATCAAGCTGATGGGGAGTTTTGTTGAAGCCATCCCCTGATTATCTCCTCTGTTATACAACTCAGGATATTGTGGCCCGGCTCCGCATCTTTACAGATCTGTTTGCTTTTGTGAAACCTGAAACTGAACCTGGAGGAGCAGTTTAAACCCTCCCTTAGACGTAGAAACAGAAATGAAAGATTCCTGATGGACTGCACTGAATAAAACAATGCCCATGGTAAAATGCAATGTGGACTCATCTTTATTTTCCTTTAACAAGGAAGAATAAGGTAGGTCACTCTGCATTAAAAAAATAACAGTTTATTGAAGACCATTTTTGAACCTTGTTGTAATGCATTGGTAACCACTGACACTATTTCAAAATGATTAGCTTCTTCACTCTTAGTTGTAGATTTGTAAAAAATTACAGTATTTTTTTAATTGTTAAATAATTATTATTTTTTGCAGTCTGCCACCATTTACTGGACGGCCCAAATTCATCAAGTATGAATATTACCTTTCTTGACACTGTGATAAAATTGGCATCCCAGATGGAGCGCGCTCCCCTTAACTTACGGAGAATATGGTCACCATGGCATCTCATATGTGAGAAAAATGAATTATAGAGGACTCTGGGTGGGAGCAAAACCAATGTCAGGCTTCTGCTCCTACAGTACTCCACATGGCACAGGAACATTATAATTCTGTTTTATGGGACATGGAAGTAGGTTTGCATATCTAGCCAAAACGAGAAGCTTAAATATGAAAATAAAGGAAACATGTTGAGTGTTTTCACAGCTCAGCAAATGTGAATTGTGTCGTTTCAAGTTTCTCGGTCATTATGCCAGCGGTGAAAGACGTAGTACTAGAAGTCCAGCTATGGTTTGTCAGTGCTAGCACTTTTTGTAAGTTCCCTAAAGGTAAATTTACAACCAGCACAGACATAAAGAAATAAAGAGTTGAAAACATAGAAATATGAGTGTGTAACTGTGTATGAAATTGTATTTAATCCTAAACTGTGTGTTGGCTTGCTGTGTTAGATAAGTGGAATTAGCAGCATCAGGACATTCAGATGAGCCTTCAATCACAGCATGAGAAAAAGGCAACTAAACTGACTTTCAAACAGTCTTGACATTTTTGGCACTCGTTACATTTTCCTAGCTGACAAACCCCACCCATCTGATCCTCCAGGCAATATTCTTTGACCTAGATCTGAAGAAATCTGCAGGTTCACGTATAACCCCCCTGAATTTTAGGTTGGCTGTTGCTAATGATCAGAGGAAACAGCACCTGCAATGGTACACACAAGACCGACATTTTAAGTATCATTTGGTTCTGCTGGATCTTGGACAATGTGTTGACAAATGTGCCTCTCCAAAATAAACACAATTAAATTTAAGATCTCATACTTTCAAAAGCATCAATGGAAAATATATAACATTGGTGAATGTTCTCAATATTGTTTTCAACCATTATATACTATGATTTTTCCCTCTTTTTTATGGTTATACAACAAACGATTTTACTTCTTCAAAGTGCATTATTGCAATTTTGCATCTCATATATACTTCTGCAACCACCTTTCATACACCATCACACAACAGATTGGAACTGAAACACACTGACGACTATTGAATTCCCTGAGGCTTAAGACCTGCAAATGCTGCCAAAACAAAGATGGTTCTTGTCATTGTTACAGTGGACCAATACCCCGGGTCCAACACTACTGGTCTCTGTGCTATGCAGGTCGCCCATTCAATATTCCACTTCTCCTAGCTGTGAGTTTGCTCCGCACTCTCGAGAGCAAATCCTAAAAGAAAGCACAAGCTAAATGGGGTTCCATCTTTGATCTAGCGGGGTGCAAAGCCATTGGCCACAAGCCACAAAGGGGCTTAGGCAGTCGAGTGGGCCCCAGAAACATGGTGTAGTTGTCTCACAATGGCTGTTGGTGCAGAGACACACAGTTCTCGAGGAAACGACACAAGGAAAGGATCGCGCCAGCTGTGTTGTCTCGCATTTTGCTGTAAGCTATGTCTCAAGGCTGTTAACTCTGAACAACTTTGAAGCAACTCCGGCTCGAGATGACGTCACAGAAGTAGAACTTTACCAGGCTTTACTGACTCCACTTCTGTATCAGTCAAATCAGTTGCAGTGGCTTTAACGGGGCCATTATCTGAAAAATACACATTTAAATGTCATGGAGGAGAGGCATTCTGCCACTGGGAATGGGTTTGTTTTTGCTAGTAGTAATGGTTTAGCTACTACTACTGGTTTTTTTTGGAAGGCTGTGAGCTCTGGGACTTGGATCCACATAAAGCTCTATTGAATGCTGCTGGGAGCCGAGTCATCTCTTATTGCTCCAGCAGTGTGGACACATTTCTCTATTCCCTGGGTACCATTACTGACTAATACGCTCATTATAACTGGCTTTGGCATTGCACACAGTCGAGAAATTTTTAGAAAACTCAATGCAGTCCTCTATTTCTTAACAAGTAATAGCAGAACAATTGATTTGACGTTAAGGATACAATGCATATATTATATTACCACTACATATAAGTTACAAAAGCCAAAATCATTGCATAAAATAATATGCAACATATAATAGCATGCAGTAGAACCCCAGCAACCCCTCAAATTACTGTTTTTGTTTTCACTGACATTTCAACAACTGACTTACATTAACATTAATTGTCAATTAAAGTTCCAAATATTTGATGTTTTTTTTCTTTACTCCCAAATCATAGAGCTGTTGATAAAAAAAGACTAACTCTATGTGACAGATTAAAAATGAGTTTGGGGTTCTGATGCAAGTGCAAGTTGGTGATGTTTGAGGCAAGACATTTAGTCTTTTATTTAGCAAGGTGGTGAAAGTTGTTGGAAAGTTAATTTTTATACGTATGAGTCAAACTCCACCAAACTCTAAATGCATGAGCCAAACAAACGTACGACCGAGTAAATTACCTTTTGCAGGTTCATGTCTTTTAATACAACCGCTGGGATCTTTAGCATGGGCATTTAAGCTGCTTTGTCTCGTCCCTTCACTTGCTAATCAAAATCCCTAAGGTTTGCAAAGGATTATACGTGCATATATTGCATCGATTCTTTTGTAAGCCTGCACGGGTGTATCCGGCCTGTGCTGCCCGAATCTTTTCTATTATTTTTCCTATAAGCACACAGTAAGTACAAACAGACCAGTTGTTCAATCTCTATAAATCTGAAAAACACAAACTGCTGAGCAGTGACTCATATATCAGTCTATTATACACTACAGGCCTGGCTGTATTAAACAAATGGCTGGGCCTGCATCTGGAAAAGAGAGGCAGTATAGAGAGAGCAGAGGTTATTGTCTAATTTAAATCTTGGCTGCCTTCCCGGAGCTGTACCACATTCCAATTTGTGGCTGTGTTGCTTGGCGCTACTGACAGAAATGTCTCTGGAAACTGACAATCAACAGGTTGGCAGAGATTAACGGTATGACTGAGGCAAATTAGCTGAAATTATGAAAATGTATGGATATGGATGTTTTGCTTTGTGCTTTTTTTTTGCACACGTGCCTTTTCTTTTCTTTTTTTTCCTTGCAGGCGGGCGGTGCAAAACTCCTGCCTCGTAAAGAAAACCAGCGCATCGCTTTCATGTCATCTTTGAATTACATGATGAAATGGCAGCTGCAAAAGAAAATTGCATACATAACAGTTAGACAACGGTTGAGCAGCGTCCCAGCGGCAATTAGCTTTTGCAAGCGTCTTCTCCCTGGCATACTATTGTCCATTCATCTGGTAGATTGACGGCACACCAGGACATCATTAGCAAAACCTGACGTCTGTTGAGTCAGAGACATCGGTTTTCCTGTGACAGGAATCATCAAGGCTAAGTGCTCCGCTAATGTTTTTAACAGTATTTAAACTTGAAATGTCATTTCAACATTTCCCCACTTCAGAAGCAGCGTGAGATTAAGACACCAGCCTTGAATAATTACAAACACTAAGCCTCACCTTTCATTCCACATCATTGCGCTGACATTTAAAGAGGTTTGGAACAAAGACGTACCACAAATCTGTTTAGTCATAACGCGGGAAAAAAAAACCTCCACTTCTTGGCGTAAAAATGACAGGACAGATATGAAAGGCGCGGTCTATGGAGTTAGTGGGGAAAATGCCATGTTTAAAGCATTCCTTTTCAAAGGAAGAAAGAAAGGTGAGTTTAGAAAAGCGTTCATATATGGGGAATTAGTAAAAGCAGCGCTCTGCAGATATAATACATTGTGTGAGTGACACTTCTACAATGTGCGACCATTTGTTTCCATCAGCGTTTCATCCCTGCGGATAAAACCGGGCATTATGACGTTTAATATGTTTTAATGGTTTATGAGTCAGAAAAAAAAACAGCCTGCTTTTCTTTCTCTTCCAAACACTAATGCATGCATTGTGCAAACTGACATTACAAATTGGCAATGGTAATATTATCAGTTTCTGCATCCTCGTATCATTGAGTGATGAGTCAAGAGTTATGTATTATCTTAATTCAACTATATTTTTTATGGGACCCCCCCGCCGATCTGGGGATGGCTGCAGACTACCACATGCCTCCTCCGATATATGCGGAGTCACCAGCCGCTTCTTTTCACCTGACAGTGAGGAGTTTCACCAGGGGGACGTAGTGCGTGGGAGGATCACGCTACCCCCCCCCAGTTGCCCCTCCTCCACCCGAACAGGCGCCCCGACCGACCACAGGAGGCGCTAGTGCAGCGACCAGGACGCATACCCACATCCGGCTTCCCACCCGCAGACACGGCCAACTGTGTCCGTAGGAACGCCCGACCAAGCCGGAGGTAACGCGGGGATTCGAACCGACGACCCCCGTGTTGGTAGGCAACGCAATAGACCGCTACGCTACCCGGACGCCTAATTCAACTAATTTGCATGGCGAGTGAGAACAACAAGGTATGTGTGGCCTTCTGCACTGTACATTTCAAAACAACAATTCCTCTGAGAGTATTGTTACGAGCAAGAGTGATAAAGGAAGTAGCCTCAAACCCGTCTCCCTTTACAAGGGAAAATAATGGTATATGTTTTATTTGTACAACTCCCCTTAACAGCTGTATTGATTTCCTCTTTTGACCATGGCTCCCTCTGAGCACTTTTATCCCATTTCTCCAGTCCAAGGGAGCTTAAAAAAAAAAGGGTCACTGACATTTTCTGCGTTTGACCCTTGACCTCTATCTTAGAACCACGCTGTGCGTTTCTGCGCTAACATAGTAAGTGAGAATGGGTCACAGTCTGCTCGGCACTCACACCTTCCCCCTCGCACATGTCCTGCAATCACTCTCCTTTTTGTCTTTCTTGGCTGTGTGTTTGACCCGCTTCCCCAAATCTTGCGCGAGTACGCATACAGTCGGTAGGGACCATCCGAGGACGTGAACTCACAGCATCTGATCTCCTGGCACACTGGGAATTAATGGGTCACTTTGTTTTGGAGATGCGGTCGCTCGGCGGGCGCTGGATACCTCTGACCATCTAAATTTGGAGTTCATTAACGCATTATTATTTTGGCTTATGGGTTTGGCCGCGCAACTCCCCCCACCCCCCATCCTAACCCTCCCCCATCCTCAACCGCACCCTTTGCCCCATTAAC
>NW_026611476.1:7500-10000 GCF_029633865.1 Lampris incognitus
AAAGTATCACGACGTGATTATTATTATTGTCATTACCAACGCTTATAGTAGCCCCTCCCAGTTAGTAACCCCTCCCTGTTGTGACGCCATTTCCTGTTAGAGGCCCAAAACGTATGTACGTGTTCATTTTTGTCTGCCCCTGTAATTTATTTTATCCATTCCTAATGTGGGTCCCAATTCCTGCGTATGCTACAGTAGGAGCTGATCTAAAGTTTCCTGAAATCTGTCCTGTTTATACGCGACTGCTATGTTTTATGTGTTTTTGTAAAAAAAAAAAAAAAAAAAAACCTGTATTGCGAGCTACGCGCTCTTTCCCGCTTTGGACATGTAGAAAGAGGCTACAGTAGGAGCTGATCTGAAGCTTCCAGAAACCTGCTCTGTTTATATGCGACAGAATACAGATCCCATGAAGGAGACAAGTTGTCCTGTCTTTCCTACACAACGCAATGAAAAAGTAGACCGGTCACACGAGGACTTTGAGAAAATGTCTTCCGGGAAGCCCCGCGAGGTAAACACGGAGCTGCTCCACCCCTCCCCATACAGATGTTGGAGGGGGGGGGGGGGCGGGGGGCGGCAAGCCTCGCGAGGGGAGCCGTGGAAGAGCAACTGGGATAGACGGTCCGGCTGAGCACCGCCGAGCACGCTGTCGAGCTGTGCAACGGAGAGGACGACTACGCGGTAGAGCCCCTCCCACTCCGCACTCCGCTCGCCACTAAGAACATTAAATAAAGGACATCGATCCGCCAGACCGGAGGAACCGACCGCCCGAACGCCGGCAAAGCCGGCCGGCGGACACCCTCCGAAGGCGTGTTAAGTTGGCCCATCGATCAGGACACAAACACGCAACAAATCCAGTCCGGGGTGTGGTGTAAGCAGCCCTACTGTAACCAGCCCTGCCAGAGAAATCACCTAACCCTAACCCTAAACGTACGGCAGACGCGTCCCCTGGCTCTCACATTGACAACTGAGAGGCTTCTGAAAACCTGGCCACGCCCATCAGTAAAAACCACTACAGCAAGTGACGACATATGTACCTTCAAAGTGCTGTACTACAGGGTGCTGTTCAAAAGGTATCTATCCCGTTTACTCTCTATGCTTCATATATCATCATATTATTGAAAAGTGCAAGCCTTTAGGGACAACAGCAACTCAAGTCGCCAACGCTCTGTTGACTCAATAACTGCAGAGATCCAAACTTCTCCTGGCATTAACATCGGCACAAAAACTGTGCGCCGGGAGCTTCGTGGAATATGGGTTTCTATGGATTCAGAATGACATGTCAGAAAAGCTCCTGTAGGTGTAATGGTCAGTTATCTCAATACTTTTGGACATATATTGTGCGTGTGCGTGTGTCTGTGATACCTAACATAAACACCCCTGTATTACTAGAATTGATAGTTCACGCCACAAAAGTGAGGGGCAAACATAGAAAAGCGTGCAACCCAGCCACTGAGGATGCACAAGCCAGTGCATTCTTAGTGCAGGTCCCAAGCCAGGACAAAAGCGGAGGGTTACGTCAGGAAGGGCATCCGGCGTCAAATCTTTGCCAAATCAAATATGCGGATCATAAATAAGATTTCCATACCGGATCGGTCGAGGCCCGGGTTACCGACGACCGCCATCGGTACTGTTAACCAGCGGAGTGCCGGTGGAAACTAGGCTACTGTTGGGCGAAGGAAAAGGAGAGGGGGAAGGCATGTCCAGAGGCAGCTAGAGAGGAGGAAGGGTAGGCGTGTGGAGGTGAGAGTCAGTCGGAACTTTGAATGTTGGCACTATGGCTAGTAAAGGGAGAGAGCTGGCTGACGTGATGGAAAGAAGAAAGGTGACAAGAGACAAGGTGGAAGGGGAGTAAGGCCAGGAGTATCGCAGGTGGGTTCAAACTCTTCTACCATGGTGCGAATGGGAGGAGAAATGGGGTAGGGGTCATTCTGAAGGAAGAGTATGTCAAGAGCGTGCTGGAGGTGAACACAGTGTCAGACAGAGTGAGGATTATGAAGCTGGAAATCGAAGGTGTATTGCTGACGGTTATCAGCGCATATGCCCCGCAAGTCGGGTGTAAGATGGACGAAAAAGAAGAATTCTGGAGTTGAGTTGGACGACGTGGTGGAAAGGGGACCCAAGGAGGAGGGAGTGGTGATTGGAGCGGACTTCGATGGACACGTTGCTGAAGGGAACAGAGGTGATGAGGAGTTGATGGTAAGGTATGGAATCGAGGAGAGAAATGTGGAAGGACAGATGGTGTTCGATTTTGCGAAAAGGATGGAAATGGCTGAGGTGAATACATATTTCAAGAAGAGGGAGGAGCACAGGGTGACGACGTATACGAGTGGAGGAAAGTGCACACAGGTGGACTATATCTTGTGTAGAAGGCGCGATGTAAAAGGGATTGCATACTGCAAGGTGGTGACAGGGGAGAACGTAGCTAGGCAGCATCGGATGGTGGTCTGTAAGATGACTTTGGAGACCAACATGAGGAAGCGAGTGAAGACACAGCCGAAGA
>NW_026611476.1:20000-22500 GCF_029633865.1 Lampris incognitus
GTAATTTATTTTATCCATTCCTAATGTGGGTCCCAATTCCTGCGTATGCTACAGTAGGAGCTGATCTAAAGTTTCCTGAAATCTGTCCTGTTTATACGCGACTGCTATGTTTTATGTGTTTTTGTAAAAAAAAAAAAAAAAAAAAACCTGTATTGCGAGCTACGCGCTCTTTCCCGCTTTGGACATGTAGAAAGAGGCTACAGTAGGAGCTGATCTGAAGCTTCCAGAAACCTGCTCTGTTTATATGCGACAGAATACAGATCCCATGAAGGAGACAAGTTGTCCTGTCTTTCCTACACAACGCAATGAAAAAGTAGACCGGTCACACGAGGACTTTGAGAAAATGTCTTCCGGGAAGCCCCGCGAGGTAAACACGGAGCTGCTCCACCCCTCCCCATACAGATGTTGGAGGGGGGGGGGGGGCGGGGGGCGGCAAGCCTCGCGAGGGGAGCCGTGGAAGAGCAACTGGGATAGACGGTCCGGCTGAGCACCGCCGAGCACGCTGTCGAGCTGTGCAACGGAGAGGACGACTACGCGGTAGAGCCCCTCCCACTCCGCACTCCGCTCGCCACTAAGAACATTAAATAAAGGACATCGATCCGCCAGACCGGAGGAACCGACCGCCCGAACGCCGGCAAAGCCGGCCGGCGGACACCCTCCGAAGGCGTGTTAAGTTGGCCCATCGATCAGGACACAAACACGCAACAAATCCAGTCCGGGGTGTGGTGTAAGCAGCCCTACTGTAACCAGCCCTGCCAGAGAAATCACCTAACCCTAACCCTAAACGTACGGCAGACGCGTCCCCTGGCTCTCACATTGACAACTGAGAGGCTTCTGAAAACCTGGCCACGCCCATCAGTAAAAACCACTACAGCAAGTGACGACATATGTACCTTCAAAGTGCTGTACTACAGGGTGCTGTTCAAAAGGTATCTATCCCGTTTACTCTCTATGCTTCATATATCATCATATTATTGAAAAGTGCAAGCCTTTAGGGACAACAGCAACTCAAGTCGCCAACGCTCTGTTGACTCAATAACTGCAGAGATCCAAACTTCTCCTGGCATTAACATCGGCACAAAAACTGTGCGCCGGGAGCTTCGTGGAATATGGGTTTCTATGGATTCAGAATGACATGTCAGAAAAGCTCCTGTAGGTGTAATGGTCAGTTATCTCAATACTTTTGGACATATATTGTGCGTGTGCGTGTGTCTGTGATACCTAACATAAACACCCCTGTATTACTAGAATTGATAGTTCACGCCACAAAAGTGAGGGGCAAACATAGAAAAGCGTGCAACCCAGCCACTGAGGATGCACAAGCCAGTGCATTCTTAGTGCAGGTCCCAAGCCAGGACAAAAGCGGAGGGTTACGTCAGGAAGGGCATCCGGCGTCAAATCTTTGCCAAATCAAATATGCGGATCATAAATAAGATTTCCATACCGGATCGGTCGAGGCCCGGGTTACCGACGACCGCCATCGGTACTGTTAACCAGCGGAGTGCCGGTGGAAACTAGGCTACTGTTGGGCGAAGGAAAAGGAGAGGGGGAAGGCATGTCCAGAGGCAGCTAGAGAGGAGGAAGGGTAGGCGTGTGGAGGTGAGAGTCAGTCGGAACTTTGAATGTTGGCACTATGGCTAGTAAAGGGAGAGAGCTGGCTGACGTGATGGAAAGAAGAAAGGTGACAAGAGACAAGGTGGAAGGGGAGTAAGGCCAGGAGTATCGCAGGTGGGTTCAAACTCTTCTACCATGGTGCGAATGGGAGGAGAAATGGGGTAGGGGTCATTCTGAAGGAAGAGTATGTCAAGAGCGTGCTGGAGGTGAACACAGTGTCAGACAGAGTGAGGATTATGAAGCTGGAAATCGAAGGTGTATTGCTGACGGTTATCAGCGCATATGCCCCGCAAGTCGGGTGTAAGATGGACGAAAAAGAAGAATTCTGGAGTTGAGTTGGACGACGTGGTGGAAAGGGGACCCAAGGAGGAGGGAGTGGTGATTGGAGCGGACTTCGATGGACACGTTGCTGAAGGGAACAGAGGTGATGAGGAGTTGATGGTAAGGTATGGAATCGAGGAGAGAAATGTGGAAGGACAGATGGTGTTCGATTTTGCGAAAAGGATGGAAATGGCTGAGGTGAATACATATTTCAAGAAGAGGGAGGAGCACAGGGTGACGACGTATACGAGTGGAGGAAAGTGCACACAGGTGGACTATATCTTGTGTAGAAGGCGCGATGTAAAAGGGATTGCATACTGCAAGGTGGTGACAGGGGAGAACGTAGCTAGGCAGCATCGGATGGTGGTCTGTAAGATGACTTTGGAGACCAACATGAGGAAGCGAGTGAAGACACAGCCGAAGATCAAATGGTGGAAGTTGAAGAAGGAAGACTGTTGTGTGGAGTTCAGGCAGGAGTTAACACAGGCACTGAGTGGTAGTGAAGAGTTGCCAGACGGCTGGGCAAGCGCTGCAGAAATAGCGAGGAAGACAGCTAGGAAGGTAC
>NW_026611477.1:0-25000 GCF_029633865.1 Lampris incognitus
AAACCCCATCATGTATCAAAATATACACTGCAGCAATCCCACATATAACCACTAGGGCTGCCAGAGTGCACTTATTAACAGATGGTTCACTTGAACATCTTATCGTGGAAAAGAGCAAGGCAAATGAATCAGTTCTCCCTCGTGTCACACCAGACTCCCCTAGAAGCAGGGCCCAGTCAATCTCACCGGGAAAAACGACTGATGAGGGGCACCCCCGGGCAGCCCCCAGGGGTGCCCCTGTTAGAGCCAATAAGGCTAAGTCCTTACCACAGAAGCCTGGGTTCAAATCCGGCCTGGGCCCTTTGATGCAAGTACTCCCCTCTCTCTCCCCTGCCTTTCCTGTCTCTCTCTTGACTATCGCTGCCAAATGAAGGCGGAATATGGCAATCAGTCAATCAATCAATGAATAAAACTTTTCAAAAAAAGAAAAATACGATTGATTGACGCCCACCTATTTGTTAACAAAATGAATACTTCATTAAAAATGCTGTTTGAGGTACCATTGAAGTGCCAAGCATGCACAAAACAAAACCACATCACGTTAGCTGACACACACAAACAGCACTACACCAACAGCACTACACTAACAGCACTACACTAACAGAGAATGAGGCTACCAGATTACTACACTAACAGCACTACACTAACAGCACTACACTAACAGCACTACACTAACAGAGAATGAGGCTACCAGATTACTACACTAACAGCACTACACTAACAGAGAATGAGGTGACCACATTACTACACTAACAGCACTACACTAATAGAGAATGAGGCTACCAGATTACTACACTAACAGCACTACACTAACAGAGAATGAGACTACCACATTACTACACTAACAGCACTACACTAATAGAGAATGAGGCTACCAGATTACTACACTAACAGCACTACACTAACAGCACTACACTAACAGCACTACACTAACAGAGAATGAGGCTACCAGATTACTACACTAACAGCACTACACTAACAGAGAATGAGGTGACCACATTACTACACTAACAGCACTACACTAACAGAGAATGAGGCAACCAGATTACTACACTAACAGCACTACACTAACAGAGAATGAGGTTACCACATTACTACACTAACAGCACTACACTAACAGAGAATGAGGCTACCACATTACTACACTAACAGCACTACACTAACAGTACTACACTAACAGAGAATGAGGTGACCACATTACTACACCAACAGCACTACACTAACAGAGAATGAGGTGACCACATTACTACACTAACAGCACTACACTAACAGAGAATGAGGTTACCACATTACTACACCAACAGCACTACACTAACAGAGAATGAGGTGACCACATTACTACACTAACAGCACTACACTAACAGAGAATGAGATTACCACATTACTACACTAACAGCACTACACTAACAGAGAATGAGGGGACCACATTACTACACTAACAGCACGACACTAACAGAGAATGAGGTTACCACATTACTACACTAACAGCACGACACTAACAGAGAATGAGGTTACCACATTACTACACTAACAGCACTACACTAACAGAGAATGAGGTTACCACATTACTACACTAACAGCACTACACTAACAGAGAATGAGGTTACCACATTACTACACTAACAGCACTACACTAACAGCACGACACTAACAGAGAATGAGGTTACCACATTACTACACTAACAGCACTACACTAACAGCACTACACTAACAGAGAATGAGGTTACCACATTACTACACTAACAGCACTACACTAACAGCACTACACTAACAGAGAATGAGGTTACCACATTACTACACTAACAGCACTACACTAACAGAGAATGAAGCTACCACATTACTACACTAACAGCACTACACTAACAGCACTACACTAACAGAGAATGAGGCTACCACATTACTACACTAACAGCACTACACTAACAGCACTACACTAACAGCACTACACTAACAGAGAATGAGGCTACCAGATTACTACACTAACAGCACTACACTAACAGCACTACACTAACAGAGAATGAGGCTACCACATTACTACACTAACAGCACTACACTAACAGCACTACACTAACAGAGAATGAGGTTACCACATTACTACACTAACAGCACTACACTAACAGCACTACACTAACAGAGAATGAGGTTACCACATTACTACACTAACAGCGCTACACTAACAGAGAATGAGGCTACCACATTACTACACATACAGTGCCACACTAACAGAGAATGAGGCTACCACATTACTACACATACAGTGCCACACTAACAGAGAATGATGTGACCACATTACTAAACTAACAGTACTACAGAACACTTCTTATCACTCATCAATGTGTACGCTCCAACCATGGCGTGTCCAGATGAAGACAAGGAATCTTTCTACCAGAAATTGGCTGAAGTAGTGCACAGTGTACCAAGCGCAGACAAGCTTCTCATTTTAGGAGACTTCTATGCAAGGATAGGCAAGGACCACTTAACCTATGAGGGTGTCATTGGAAAGTTTGGCAATGGCAATAAGAATACCAATGGCAACCTTATGTTGAATTTCTGTGCTGAGTGTCACCTGTGTATCACAAACACCTTCTCCTCTCAGCCCAAAAAGAACTACTTCAGCTGGATGCATCCAAGATCAAAGCATTTCCAATTGTTAGACTAAGTTGTGACTCACAGGGCAATCTTGACAGAAGTACTCTCAACAAAGGTGATGCGTGGAGCGGAATGCTCAACTGATCACTACCTGGTCCGAACAAAGTTGTGAATGAAGCTAAAGGTGAAGTCACGAAAAACACCCTGTGAAGCACTGAAGAAACTGGATAACAACTAGCTAGCAAGCACAGAACATCAAATGAGACTAGCTGCAGCAATCACTTCTGCTCTTCAAGATGAAGAAAGGGTTGAAACAAGCACAAGTAACGTTGAACAATGCTGGACACAAATGAAAGACACGATCTATAATTCAGCAAAAGAGGTGCTTGGTCATCCAAAAAGAAAATCACATAACCGGTTCGAGGATCAAGATGAAGCAATCCAAGAACTGCTACAGGAAACGCAAATGCTTCACAATGCCCACCTGAAAGAAAACTCTAACAGGAGACAATTGGCCTTAAAGGCAATTAAGGCCAAAGTTCAGAAGGAGATTAGGGTGATGAGGGACAACTTGTGGAGCAAGAAAACAGAAGAGCTGCAGGCCTTAGCAGATCGAAAATATATGCATGGACTCCTCTCTGTGCTGAGAGCCATCTACGGCCCAAGAAGCAATGCGATAGCACCAGTAAAAACGGCAGATGGAAGTAAGCTGTATACGGACCTGAAAGAGATCACAGAAAGATGGAAAGAGCAATTCTGCATCCTCTTGAATCAAGAAGGATCAGCAGATCCAGATGCATGCCAGTGGCTTACAAGAAGGCCGAAAAGAGACGACCTCTGTGAGCCGATCACAATGGTTGAAGTAGAGAAAGCATTTAAAGACACCAGAAGTGGGAAGGCCACAAGACAAGATGGCATCCCATCAGACATCCTGAAGCATGGTGACTCCATACTTAAGTCAAAGCTACTAAAGCTCTATAATGCCTGCTGGCAGAACCTATGCCTTCCTCAAGACTTCAAAGATGTTCTGATTGTGACCATCTACAAGAAGAAGGGTGAACGAAGCGATTGTGGAAACCACCATGGGATCTCACTTCTGCTGACTGCTGGAAAGGTCCTGGCTAAGATCATACTGAACCGGATAAAGATCCTTTCAGAAGAAGTGTTGCCTGAAAGCCAATGTGGTTTCAGATCTGGTAGATCCACCACAGACATAATCTTCAACCTGAGACAACTCCAAGAGAAAGCGATGAAACAGCACCTGCCACTTTACATTGTTTTTGTGGACTTTTCAAAAGCGTTTGACACCTTTGATAGAGAGACACTGTGGAAAGTGCTAGAGACTTATGGCTGCCCCCAGAAACTGATCAGCATCATCAGACTTTTAAATGATGATATGACAGGGAAAATATCAATTGGAGGAGACGTCAGCGATGCTTTCAACATCAAGCATGGAGGGAAGCAGGGATGTGTGCTTGCACCACCAACCTTATTCATGTTAAATCTCGCTGCAGTCCTAGAAACAATATCAGCCAACTTGAGAGGTGGCTTGTACATCAGGACCCGAACAGATGGAAACCTCTACAATCTTGTGAGACTCAAGGTGTCTACCAAAACAAAAGAACCCTGTGTTCGACAGCTTCCCTATGCAGATGACTCACCTCTGGTTGCCAATGATTCTGGAGAAATGCAAGAAATAGTAGCCCGCTTCTCTTCAGCGGCTACCCTCTTTGGACTGAAGATCAACGTCTCTAAAACAGAACTTCTGTACCAGCCTCCCCCTAAGAAAAGCCCCAAAGAAGGTCAGCCCAATATTTTGGTTAATGGAACAACTCTGAAGGCCACTGAGTGCTTTACCTATCTGGGCAGTGCTGTGACAGATACAAACTCCTCTGACTTCGAAGTGGACAGAAGAATCCAAGAGGCCACAAAAGCCTTTGGTGCCCTCCACAAACGACTTTGGTCCCACCATGACATTAGGCTGACAACAAAGATCAAGGTCTACAACACAGCTGTTCTCCCGTCTCTACTATACTCCACTGAATGCATGACCCTGTATCACAAGCACATCAAGAAGCTCACCAGCATACAGCTTCATCATCTGCGAAGGCTGCTGCGAATCAGATTGGAAGACAAGGTGCCCGACGTGGAAGTATTGAGACGTGCTGGTACTGTCAGTGTTGAAGCCCTAATAACAGCCTCCCAGCTCAGATGGGCTGGCCATGTGAGAAGAATGCCAGACAACCGCCTTCCAAAAGAGGTTTTCTACGCGGAGCTGTGCCAGGGAAAAAGGAAGCAGGGAGGCCAGAACCTACACTTCAAAGATGTGCTCAAGCACCACATGAAGATCTGCGGCATAGATGTCTCCAGCTGGGAGACAGTGGCCCTGGACAGACAGAGATGGCGCTACACTGTAAGACAATCGAAAACAGCTGTTGAAAAAAAGAGACAAGAAGCCTATGATAAGGCCCACCATGCAAGACATAACAGATCAACTCAAACAACATTCATCTGTGACAAATATGGACGATATTGTCACTCTAATGCGGGCCTGATGGTCCACAGGGTGCTTGCCGAGCTTAAACTACATCACAGTCGTCATCGTTTCGATGGACTGCCGAAGTGTACAGCAAGCACCCAAGAGCTCTGGAACAATAGCACCAAAGATCCTTACCAAAGATCCTGAGGATCAGCTGGAAGGACAGATGCACCAACATGAGCGTTTGGAAGAAGCCAACATGACCAGCATCGCCACCACAATAAGGTGGCACCAACTCCGATGGACAGGCCATGTCATCTGCATACCAAACATAGGTCTCCCTAAATAGATCCTGTATTCCCAGCCGAGAGAAGGTCAGCGAGCTACCGGTAGGCAAAATAAACGTTTCAAGGACAATATCAAGACCAGTCTGAAGAAATTCAATATGACATTAAGCAACTGGGAACAAATTGCACTGGATAGGTGCTCCTGGAAGAAATCCATGCAGTAAGGCGCTATACATCATGAAATGGAACACCACTGTGCTGCAGAGAAAAAGTGACAGCACCGCGAGGAGAGAGGGAAAAAGGTGCAACCACCACCACCAAGAATGGTGAGGATGCAAGGAGTAGAGTAGACAAAAGTGGATGAGTTTAAATACTTGGGATCAACTATTCAAAGTAGTGGAGACTGCAGAAGAGAGGTGAAGACAAGAATGCTGGCAGGATGGAGTGGGTGGAGAAGAGTGTCAGGAGTGTTTTGCGACAGAAGGGTACCAGCAAGAGCTAAAGGGAAGGTTTACAAGATGGTAGTGAGACCAGCTATGTTATATGGTTTGTAGACAGTGGCACTAATGAAAAGACAGGAGGCGGAGCTAGAGGAGGCAGAGTTGAAGATGCTAAGATTTTCATTTGAAGGGATGAAGAAGAACAAGATTAGGAATGAGTATACTAGAGGGACAGATCAGGTCGGACGGTTTGGAGACAAAGCAAGAGAGGCAAGATTGAGATGGTTTGGACATGTGCAGAGATGCTGGGTATATTGGGGGAAGGATGCTGAAGATGGAACTGCCAAGGAAGTGGAAAAGACGAAGGCCAAAGAGGAGGTTTATGGATGTGGTGAGAGAGGACATGCAGATGGTCGGTGTGACAGAGGAATATGCAGAAGACAGGATGAGACAGAAACGAATGATCTGCTGTGGCGACCCCTAATGGGAGCAGCCGAAGCAAGACGAAGCGTATTAAAGGAGTATTATTTTACCCCTCCTCACGTCACTGATGCTTTACAAGCATTGAACATGATATTTTTGTTAACTGTTTTATTCATTCGTTCATTCATTCATCATCAGCCACTTCTCCAGGGTCGGGTTACGATGGCAGCAAGCTAAGTAGGGCACTCCAGACGTCCCTCTCTCCAGCTCTTCCCAAGAGGAGCTGCTTCTCCAAAGGCGTTCCTAGGCCAGACTGGACATATAGTCCCTCCAGCGAGTTCTGGGTCTACCCCAGGGTCTCCTCCCAGTTGGACGTCCCCAGAAAACCTCCAAAGGAAGTCGCCCAGGAGGCATCCTAATCAGATGCCCGAGCCACCTCAACTGGCTCCTTTCAAAGAGAAGGAGCAGCAGCTCTACTCCAAGCTCCCTCCAGATGTCCAAGCTCCTCACCCTATCTCTAAGGCTGAGCCAAGACACCCTAAGGAGGTAACTCCATAGGGTGTCTGCTTGTATCCGCGATCTCACCCTTTCGGTCACTACCGAAAGCTCATGACCATAGGTGAGGGTTGGAATGAAGATTGACTGGTAAATTGAGAGCTTTGTCTTCCGGCTCAGCTCCCTCTTCACCACAACGGTCCGGTACAATGTCCGCATTACTGCTGATGCTGCACCAATCTGCCGGCCAATCTCCCGCTCCATCCTACCCTCACTCGTGACCAAAACCCCGAGATACATGAACTTCTTTACTTGAGGCAACAACTCATCCCCAAACCGGAGGGAGCAATCCACCATTTTCCGGTAGAGAACCATGGCCTCAGACTTGGAGGTACTGACTCTCATCCGGGCCATTTCACACTCAGCTGAAAACTGCCCCAGTGCGCGGTGAAGGTCGCGTTCTGATGGAGCCAACAAAACCACATCATCTGCGAAGCGCAGAGATAAAATTCTCACTTTTCCAAAACGGACACACTCCTCACCTTGGCTGTGCCTTGAGATCCTGTCCATGAATATCACAAAAAGAATCGGAGACAAGGGACAACCTTGGCGGAGTCCAGCACCCACCAAAAACGTGTTTGACTTTGTGCCGAGAATACAGGCAAAGCTCTCACTTTGGTTATACAAGGACTGGATGGCTTGTAGCAACTGCCCTGGTACCCCATACTCCTGCAGTACCCTCCACAGAGTCTCCCAGGGTATACAGTCATAAGCCTTCTCCAAGTCCACAAAACACATGTAGACTGGCCGGTCAAACTCCCATGCCTCCCTCAGCACTTCTGCTAGGGTAAAGTGTTTGTCCGTTGGTCCACAGCCAGGACAGAATCCGCATTGTTCCTCCTGGATCCGAGGTTCAATAATCGGCCAGAGCCTCTCTTCCAGCACCCTAGAGTAGACTTTCCCAGGGAGGCTGAGCAGTGTGATGCCCTCATAATTGGTGCACAACATCCAGTCCCCGGTACCTGTGGAGTTAACTGTTTTAGAGATTTCGAAATACTTCCATACAGCTGATATGGTGAAGCCTGTTGCTGCCACTCATAATAACAATGTACCATCATCGTGCGCACATAGTTAATGCGTCACCTTACCAGATGCAGATAATTAACTTCTTAAGTTTTTGTCGCCGATACCGATGTCACGCCGATATCATCATGACTCTCTAACAGAGACACTCATAAAAAAAATTATATGCAGAAGATATCGGCGATTATTGGTATCACTGATGAGGTTCATTACATGCATTGATATAAAACAAAGTGAATCACCGTTTGAATGGTAACATTAACATCGCTAGCTGCTGTCAATAATGTCAGCTAATATTAGCTAGCTTACATTATTGGCAATTCATTGATTGTAAATGGACATAAAAATAACTTTACATGAAAAATTAATTAATGCATCTGTTCTTCAATCAGTTTGACACTAAATTCCATAAGCGACAGCTGAATGGACAAGCATGCTTGCCACAAGAGACGGCTAAATCATGATTGCACAACACTCAATGACAAAGTTGCTGCAGGTTTGAGTGCACAGTTATAGAGCGCTACATAACCTCGGTAGGCGGTTTCACCTGGAGCCGTGCGTGCCGTCAGTGTGGTCTGTCTGCACGTCCCTCTGTCACTCCTCCTCTTCTTTTCTGCTGGGTCAACGACAGCAACCAGCACCTCCCTCTGCTTCTTCAGCTCCTCCTCACGCTGCTGCGCCGCACGGATCTCCTCCTCAATCATGGACAATGTCCGCTGCCGCCGCGAGCGCAAGCGAAACGGACCTCCCCCGGCCTCCTGCTGAAGGCCCCGTCCCCCAACCTCTGCTGTGCTCCGCAGCTCGGCCGCCTCTGAGTACTTGCTGAAGTAGCTAGGCCGCTCAGGACTCTGTGGCGTGGGAGGGGAGGGGGGACGGTAGATTGCAGCAGACCTGGGAGCTGACGGCAGCGCCTCCTGCACAGTGGGTGGAGCTTGGGCAGAGGCAGCGAGTGCTCTGGCATAGGAAGACTGGATCTTAATTCGGGGACCTCCTCCCTCTCTGGCTCTCTGTGGCGGCAGTGGCAGGGCTGTGGATGTGACTGAGGGTGAGGATAAGGAGTCATCTGGTTCAGTGGCAGGAGCTGGTATTGGGTTAACGAAGGCAGGGGGAAGAGGAGGAGTGGCAGGAGGCGTTGACTGTCGCTGCACCTCCTCTCCTCCCTTCTCAGCAGCGTCTCCATTATGAGCTGCTAGGGCATGGCGGAGGGCGTTCTGCACCAGTACCCCAGCACAGTCCTCAAGTGCCTCCTCTTCTCCTTTCTCCTTTTGGATTGCAGCCGTTGGTGGGAGGTCATCAGGGGGTGAACAAGCAGTAGAGGTGTTGGAGGAAGCACCACTGTCAGACGCACAGTCCTGCCAGCTGAGCGGGACTGAGGCAGACGCCTCCTCATCCAGGCCAGAGTCGAACTGTGATTGGCCCTGCTCCTCCTCCTCCTCCTCCTCCTCATCAGGCAGGATGGTCAGGATGGCACGAGCTTGCATGAACTCTTCCTCCTCCTCACCGGACTTGACAAAGTGGAAACTCGGGGCCACATCCCTCCCGATTGGACCTTGTGCCCCTCCTTCTCCTTCTCGCAGGAACTGCTTCCTGGCTGACAGGAAATTGATCTGCTCCTCCGCCAAGATGTCAATAGCTGGGTCAAAGGTCACTGGCACCTGTGGCAGAGAAAGGAGAGAAAGAAATGGAGGTGATGGTTAGCCTATGATAGCCTCGCAAAACCAGCCCACAAATTTTACTTTACTCATCGTCGCCTTTCATGGCTCAACAGACATTAATTTGTGTGAGGGATGTCATCAGTTAGCGGACACCAAAATTACTTTGCAGGTGATTGGATCAGCCACTGAACAACCAGAGGCTCAAACCCCCTGAGGAAGAACCACAGCACCACATTTCCTAACACACTGGTCTGCTAGTAAACAAAAGTACCACTAGAAAATGAGTCTATATAGTAGCTAGTTCACAGAGTTTAATCAGTTCATGTGGACACAACGTTTACTGAGAGGGATGTTTCATCATCATCTATGTACTATTCAGAGGGTTGGGGAATGGTTGCATTCACAGCATTGTAAGATGGTGACAGATGTACTCTTAGGCCCTCCCCTCGGTTCAGGGAGTTCCCTTTTCACATAGATGACCGGATAGTGTTAGACTGAGTTCAGTCCAGTGGATAAAACGCATTCAGGTCAGTATGTGGGATGTTGTAGGAAAGGGGCATAGCAACGGATGTTAGGTGTTCTGACTGTTTTTTTAATAGATTCATAAAAGGTGAGGAAAGAAAAATTAAAGAGTGAAGAAAATATGTTTTTAATAATAAAATAGAATGACATGAAGTAAAGTTTATTTGTACTGTTCTCTCCGTGTGGTGACTTCCTACGTGTTATTGCAGACAAAGAGCAAGCCAATCTCTGAACTCCAATGAGCAATGAAGCGAGCAGCCCTTCATACTTTAATGACTCAACAATCAGCTTTCATAACTAGATGGATCATGCACTGACAGAGCATGAATTGGAGGGAAACTGTGCATAAAATAAATAGTAAATAAACGGACTGCATTTATGTAGCGCTTTTCTCGTCTACCGACCACTCCCAGTGCGCTACAGTGGATGCCTCACATTCACACACACATTCATACACTGATGGTGGAGGCTGCCATGCAAGGTGCCAACCCGCTCATCAGGAGCAGTTAGGGGTTCAGTGTCTTGCTCAAGGACACTTTAACCCAATCTTGAACCAGCAACCTTCTGATTACTAGATGACCCACTCCAACTCCTCAGCCATGGTGCCACAAAAAGTAAATACAAAAACTTTATTAATATTGCTTATTGTAATGCCAAACAACAGAGGTTCTCTAATCAGGTGATGATGGGGTTTCCGTTTTGCAGCACCTCTACAGGATGCCTAACTGTAGGCTACTGTATCTGAGAGTGAACAGGATGCCTGACTGTAGGCTACTGTATCTGAGAGTGAACAGGATGCCTGACTGGAGGCTACTGTATCTGAGAGTGAACAGGATGCCTGACTGGAGGCTACTGTATCTGAGAGTGAACTGGATGCCTGACTGGAGGCTACTGTAGCTGAGAGTGAACAGGATGCCTGACTGTAGGCTACTGTATCTGAGAGTGAACAGGATGCCTGACTGGAGGCTACTGTATCCGAGAGTGAACAGGATGCCTGACTGGAGGCTACTGTATCTGAGAGTGAACAGGATGCCTGACTGGAGGCTACTG
Organism: Lampris incognitus; assembly: GCF_029633865.1. NCBI lineage: Eukaryota > Metazoa > Chordata > Actinopteri > Lampriformes > Lampridae > Lampris > Lampris incognitus. The sequence continues at coordinate 11,024 of NW_026611477.1, forward strand.
TAGCTGAGAGTGAACAGGATGCCTGACTGTAGGCTACTGTAGCTGAGAGTGAACAGGATGCCTGACTGGAGGCTACTGTATCTGAGAGTGAACAGGATGCCTGACTGGAGGCTACTGTATCTGAGAGTGAACAGGATGCCTGACTGGAGGCTACTGTAGCTGAGAGTGAACAGGATGCCTGACTGGAGGCTACTGTAGCTGAGAGTGAACTGGATGCCTGACTGGAGGCTACTGTATCTGAGAGTGAACTGGATGCCTGACTGGAGGCTACTGTATCTGAGAGTGAACAGGATGCCTGACTGGAGGCTACTGTAGCTGAGAGTGAACAGGATGCCTGACTGTAGGCTACTGTAGCTGAGAGTGAACTGGATGCCTGACTGGAGGCTACTGTATCTGAGAGTGAACTGGATGCCTGACTGGAGGCTACTGTAGTTGAGAGTGAACTGGATGCCTGACTGGAGGCTATTCCAGCTGAGAGTGAACAGGATGCCTGACTGTAGGCTACTGTAGCTGAGAGTGAACTGGATGCCTGACTGGAGGCTATTGCAGGTGAGAGTGAACAGGATGCCTGACTGGAGGCTACTGTAGCTGAGAGTGAACAGGATGCCTGACTGGAGGCTATTGCAGGTGAGAGTGAACAGGATGCCTGACTGGAGGCTATTGTAGCTGAGAGTGAACAGGATGCCTGACTGGAGGCTACTGTAGCTGAGAGTGATCAGGATGCCTGACTGGAGGCTATTGCAGGTGAGAGTGAACAGGATGCCTGACTGGATGCTATTGCAGCTGAGAGTGATCAGGATGCCTGACTGGAGGCTATTGCAGGTGAGAGTGAACAGGAAGCCTGACTGGAGGCTATTGCAGCTGAGAGTGAACAGGATGCCTGACTGGAGGCTATTGCAGGGGAGAGTGATCAGGATGCCTGACTGGAGGCTACTGTAGCTGAGAGTGATCAGGATGCCTGACTGGAGGCTATTGCAGCTGAGAGTGAACAGGATGCCTGACTGGAGGCTATTGCAGCTGAGAGTGATCAGGATGCCTGACTGGAGGCTATTGCAGGTGAGAGTGAACAGGATGCCTGACTGGAGGCTATTGCAGCTGAGAGTGATCAGGATGCCTGACTGGAGGCTATTGCAGCTGAGAGTGATCAGGATGCCTGACTGGAGGCTATTGCAGCTGAGAGTGAACAGGATGCCTGACTGGAGGCTATTGCAGGGGAGAGTGAACAGGATGCCTGACTGGAGGCTATTGCAGCTGAGAGTGAACAGGATGCCTGACTGGAGGCTACTGTATCTGAGAGTGAACTGGATGCCTGACTGGAGGCTACTGTAGCTGAGAGTGAACTGGATGCCTGACTGGAGGCTATTGCAACTGAGAGTGAACAGGATGCCTGACTGGAGGCTATTGCAGGTGAGAGTGAACAGGATGCCTGACTGGAGGCTACTGTAGCTGAGAGTGAATAGGATGCCTGACTGGAGGCTATTGCAGGTGAGAGTGAACAGGATGCCTGACTGGAGGCTATTGCAGGTGAAAGTGAACTGGATGCCTGACTGTAGGCTACTGTAGCTAACTAACCTAAAGCCATTTATCATAGAAAACAATCAAGACCTACACTATTACTGAAAAACAACTTCATTAATATTCATTAATAAGGGCATCCAGGTAGTGTAGAGGTCTATTCCCTTGCCTACCAACACAGGGATCTCTGGTTCGAATCCCTGTGTTTCCTCCGGCTCAGTCGGGCATCTCTACAGACACAATTGGTTGTATCTGCGGGTGGGAAGCCGGATGGGGGTATGAGTCCTGGTCGCTGAACTAGCGCCTCCTCTGATGGGTCGGGGTACCTGCTCGGGGGGGAGGGGGAAGTGGGGGGAATAGCGTGATCCTCCCACGTGCTGTGTCCCCCTGGTGAAACTCCTCACTGTCAGGTGAAAAGAAGCGGCTGGTGACTCCCCATGTATGGGAGGAGGCATGCAGTAGTCTGCAGCCCTCCCCGGATCGGCAGAGGGGGTGGGGCAGAAGAGTGTGATGATTGGAAAAAATTCAATTGGCGAGAAAAATGGGGAAAAATCCCCCCCCCCCAAAGAAAGAAAAAATATTCACCAACACATGCTGCCAAATAAAGTGTTTTAATATCATTTGGCGATAACATTGCTTTCTGAAGGCTACAGCAAAGGATTGAGGAAGATGTGGAGATGTTTCTGTCTACGCTGACGGTGCTGTTGACAGGAAGACAACACCTACTTCCTGATTCCTGTCTACCTCACACCAAAATAATAGTTCACTTGTCAATGCAACCTAATGTGTCTTTCTATACGTCTGTATTCTCATGTTTTCCCTTTTTTTCCTTGACGGGACAGGTACGTATCAGCATGACGTCGGTGCTGCAGGCAGAACATCTTCCTGACGGGACAGGTACGTATCAGCAGGACGTCGGTGCTGCAGGCAGAACATTCTCCTTGACGGGACAGGTACGTATCAGCAGGACGTCGGTGCTGCAGGCAGAACATTCTCCTTGACGGGACAGGTACGTATCAGCAGGACGTCTGTGCTGCAGGCAGAACATTCTCCTTGACGGGACAGGTACGTATCAGCATGACGTCGGTGCTGCAGGCAGAACATGTTCCTGACGGGACAGGTACGTATCAGCAGGACGTCTGTGCTGAAGGCAGAACATGTTCCTGATGGGACAGGTACGTATCAGCAGGACGTCTGTGCTGCAGGCAGAACATTCTCCTTGACGGGACAGGTACGTATCAGCATGACGTCGGTGCTGCAGGCAGAACATGTTCCTGACGGGACAGGTACGTATCAGCAGGACGTCTGTGCTGCAGGCAGAACATTCTCCTTGACGGGACAGGTACGTATCAGCAGGACGTCTGTGCTGTAGGCAGAACATTCTCCTTGACGGGACAGGTACGTATCAGCAGGACGTCTGTGCTGCAGGCAGAACATTCTCCTTGACGGGACAGGTACGTATCAGCAGGACGTCTGTGCTGCAGGCAGAACATTCTCCTTGACGGGACAGGTACGTATCAGCAGGACGTCTGTGCTGAAGGCAGAACATGTTCCTGACGGGACAGGTACGTATCAGCAGGACGTCTGTGCTGAAGGCAGAACATGTTCCTGACGGGACAGGTACGTATCAGCAGGACGTCTGTGCTGAAGGCAGAACATTCTCCTGACGGGACAGGTACGTATCAGCAGGACGTCTGTGCTGCAGGCAGAACATTCTCCTTGACGGGACAGGTACGTATCAGCAGGACGTCTGTGCTGCAGGCAGAACATTCTCCTTGACGGGACAGGTACGTATCAGCAGGACGTCTGTGCTGAAGGCAGAACATGTTCCTGACGGGACAGGTACGTATCAGCAGGACGTCTGTGCTGAAGGCAGAACATTCTCCTTGACGGGACAGGTACGTATCAGCAGGACGTCTGTGCTGAAGGCAGAACATTCTCCTGACGGGACAGGTACGTATCAGCAGGACGTCTGTGCTGCAGGCAGAACATTCTCCTTGACGGGACAGGTACGTATCAGCAGGACGTCTGTGCTGAAGGCAGAACATTCTCCTTGACGGGACAGGTACGTATCAGCAGGACGTCTGTGCTGCAGGCAGAACATTCTCCTTGACGGGACAGGTACGTATCAGCAGGACGTCTGTGCTGAAGGCAGAACATGTTCCTGACGGGACAGGTACGTATCAGCAGGACGTCTGTGCTGAAGGCAGAACATTCTCCTGACGGGACAGGTACGTATCAGCAGGACGTCTGTGCTGAAGGCAGAACATGTTCCTGACGGGACAGGTACGTTTCAGCAGGACGTCTGTGCTGCAGGCAGAACATTCTCCTTGATGGGACAGGTACGTATCAGCAGGACGTCTGTGCTGAAGGCAGAACATTCTCCTTGACGGGACAGGTACGTTTCAGCAGGACGTCTGTGCTGCAGGCAGAAGATGTTCCTGATGGGACAGGTACGTATCAGCAGGACGTCTGTGCTGCAGGCAGAAGATGTTCCTGACGGGACAGGTACGTATCAGCAGGACGTCTGTGCTGAAGGCAGAACATGTTCCTGATGGGACAGGTACGTATCAGCAGGACGTCTGTGCTGCAGGCAGAACATTCTCCTTGACGGGACAGGTACGTATCAGCAGGACGTCTGTGCTGCAGGCAGAACATTCTCCTTGATGGGACAGGTACGTATCAGCAGGACGTCTGTGCTGCAGGCAGAACATGTTCCTGACGGGACAGGTACGTATCAGCAGGACGTCTGTGCTGCAGGCAGAACATTCTCCTTGACGGGACAGGTACGTATCAGCAGGACGTCTGTGCTGCAGGCAGAACATGTTCCTGATGGGACAGGTACGTATCAGCAGGACGTCTGTGCTGCAGGCAGTACAGACGTCCTGACGGGACAGGTACGTTTCAGCAGGACGTCTGTGCTGCAGGCAGAACATTCTCCTTGATGGGACAGGTACGTATCAGCAGGACGTCTGTGCTGCAGGCAGAAGATGTTCCTGATGGGACAGGTACGTATCAGCAGGACGTCTGTGCTGCAGGCAGAACATTCTCCTTGACGGGACAGGTACGTATCAGCAGGACGTCTGTGCTGCAGGCAGAACATTCTCCTGATGGGACAGGTACGTATCAGCAGGACGTCTGTGCTGCAGGCAGAACATGTTCCTGATGGGACAGGTACGTATCAGCAGGACGTCTGTGCTGCAGGCAGTACAGACGTCCTGACGGGACAGGTACGTTTCAGCAGGACGTCTGTGCTGCAGGCAGAACATTCTCCTTGATGGGACAGGTACGTATCAGCAGGACGTCTGTGCTGCAGGCAGAAGATGTTCCTGATGGGACAGGTACGTATCAGCAGGACGTCTGTGCTGAAGGCAGAACATGTTCCTGACGGGACAGGTACGTATCAGCAGGACGTCTGTGCTGCAGGCAGAACATTCTCCTTGACGGGACAGGTACGTATCAGCAGAACGTCTGTGCTGCAGGCAGAACATTCTCCTTGACGGGACAGGTACGTATCAGCAGGACGTCTGTGCTGCAGGCAGAACATGTTCCTGACGGGACAGGTACGTATCAGCAGGACGTCTGTGCTGCAGGCAGTACAGACGTCCTGACGGGACAGGTACGTTTCAGCAGGACGTCTGTGCTGCAGGCAGAACATTCTCCTTGATGGGACAGGTACGTATCAGCAGGACGTCTGTGCTGCAGGCAGAAGATGTTCCTGATGGGACAGGTACGTATCAGCAGGACGTCTGTGCTGAAGGCAGAACATGTTCCTGATGGGACAGGTACGTATCAGCAGGACGTCTGTGCTGCAGGCAGAACATTCTCCTTGACGGGACAGGTACGTATCAGCAGGACGTCTGTGGTGCAGGCAGAACATGTTCCTGACGGGACAGGTACGTTTCAGCAGGACGTCTGTGCTGAAGGCAGAACATGTTCCTGACGGGACAGGTACGTATCAGCAGGACGTCTGTGCTACAGGCAGAACATGTTCCTGACGGGACAGGTACGTATCAGCAGGACGTCTGTGCTGAAGGCAGAACATGTTCCTGACGGGACAGGTACGTATCAGCAGGACGTCTGTGCTGAAGGCAGAACATGTTCCTGACGGGACAGGTACGTATCAGCAGGACGTCTGTGCTACAGGCAGAACATGTTCCTGACGGGACAGGTACGTATCAGCAGGACGTCTGTGCTGCAGGCAGAACATGTTCCTGATGGGACAGGTACGTATCAGCAGGACGTCTGTGCTGCAGGCAGAACATGTTCCTGACGGGACAGGTACGTATCAGCAGGACGTCTGTGCTGCAGGCAGAACATTCTCCTTGACGGGACAGGTACGTATCAGCAGGACGTCTGTGCTGCAGGCAGAACATTCTCCTTGACGGGACAGGTACGTATCAGCAGGACGTCTGTGGTGCAGGCAGAACATTCTCCTGATGGGACAGGTACGTATCAGCAGGACGTCTGTGCTGCAGGCAGAACATTCTCCTGACGGGACAGGTACGTATCAGCAGGACGTCTGTGCTGCAGGCAGAACATTCTCCTTGACGGGACAGGTACGTATCAGCAGGACGTCTGTGCTACAGGCAGAACATGTTCCTGACGGGACAGGTACGTATCAGCAGGACGCCTGTGCTACAGGCAGAACATGTTCCTTGATGGGACAGGTACGTATCAGCAGGACGTCTGTGCTGAAGGCAGAACATGTTCCTGACGGGACAGGTACGTATCAGCAGGACGTCTGTGCTGCAGGCAGAACATGTTCCTGACGGGACAGGTACGTTTCAGCAGGACGTCTGTGCTGAAGGCAGAACATGTTCCTGACGGGACAGGTACGTATCAGCAGGACGTCTGTGCTACAGGCAGAACATGTTCCTGACGGGACAGGTACGTATCAGCAGGACGTCTGTGCTGCAGGCAGAACATGTTCCTGATGGGACAGGTACGTATCAGCAGGACGTCTGTGCTGCAGGCAGAACATGTTCCTGACGGGACAGGTACGTATCAGCAGGACGTCTGTGCTGCAGGCAGAACATTCTCCTTGACGGGACAGGTACGTATCAGCAGGACGTCTGTGCTGCAGGCAGAATATTCTCCTTGACGGGACAGGTACGTATCAGCAGGACGTCTGTGGTGCAGGCAGAACATTCTCCTGATGGGACAGGTACGTATCAGCAGGACGTCTGTGCTGCAGGCAGAACATTCTCCTGACGGGACAGGTACGTATCAGCAGGACGTCTGTGCTGCAGGCAGAACATTCTCCTTGACGGGACAGGTACGTATCAGCAGGACGTCTGTGCTGCAGGCAGAACATTCTCCTTGACGGGACAGGTACGTATCAGCAGGACGTCTGTGCTACAGGCAGAACATGTTCCTGACGGGACAGGTACGTATCAGCAGGACGCCTGTGCTACAGGCAGAACATGTTCCTTGATGGGACAGGTACGTATCAGCAGGACGTCTGTGCTGCAGGCAGAACATTCTCCTTGACGGGACAGGTACGTATCAGCAGGACGTCTGTGCTGAAGGCAGAACATGTTCCTGACGGGACAGGTACGTATCAGCAGGACGTCTGTGCTGCAGGCAGAACATGTTCCTGATGGGACAGGTACGTATCAGCAGGACGTCTGTGCTGCAGGCAGAACATGTTCCTTGACGGGACAGGTACGTATCAGCAGGACGTCTGTGCTGAAGGCAGAACATTCTCCTGACGGGACAGGTACGTATCAGCAGGACGTCTGTGCTGAAGGCAGAACATTCTCCTTGACGGGACAGGTAAGTTTCAGCAGGACGTCTGTGCTGAAGGCAGAACATTTTCCTGACGGGACAGGTACGTATCAGCAGGACGTCTGTGCTGAAGGCAGAACATTCTCCTTGACGGGACAGGTACGTTTCAGACGGACGTCTGTGCTGCAGGCAGAACATTCTCCTTGACGGGACAGGTACGTATCAGCAGGACGTCTGTGCTGCAGGCAGAACATGTTCCTGACGGGACAGGTACGTATCAGCAGGACGTCTGTGCTGCAGGCAGAACATTCTCCTGATGGGACAGGTACGTATCAGCAGGACGTCTGTGCTGAAGGCAGAACATGTTCCTTGACGGGACAGGTACGTATCAGCAGGACGTCTGTGCTGCAGGCAGAACATTCTCCTTGACGGGACAGGTACGTATCAGCAGGACGTCTGTGCTGCAGGCAGAACATTCTCCTTGACGGGACAGGTACGTATCAGCAGGACGTCTGTGCTGAAGGCAGAACATGTTCCTGACGGGACAGGTACGTATCAGCAGGACGTCTGTGCTGCAGGCAGAACATGTTCCTGATGGGACAGGTACGTATCAGCAGGACGTCTGTGCTGCAGGCAGAACATGTTCCTGACGGGACAGGTACGTATCAGCAGGACGTCTGTGCTGAAGGCAGAACATTCTCCTTGATGGGACAGGTACGTATCAGCAGGACGTCTGTGCTGAAGGCAGAACATTCTCCTGATGGGACAGGTACGTATCAGCAGGACGTCTGTGCTGCAGGCAGAACATTCTCCTTGACGGGACAGGTACGTATCAGCAGGACGTCTGTGCTGAAGGCAGAACATGTTCCTGACGGGACAGGTACGTATCAGCAGGACGTCTGTGCTGCAGGCAGAACATGTTCCTGATGGGACAGGTACGTATCAGCAGGACGTCTGTGCTGCAGGCAGAACATTCTCCTTGACAGGACAGGTACGTATCAGCAGGACGTCTGTGCTGCAGGCAGAACATGTTCCTTGACAGGACAGGTACGTATCAGCAGGACGTCTGTGCTGCAGGCAGAACATTCTCCTTGACAGGACAGGTACGTATCAGCAGGACGTCTGTGCTGCAGGCAGAACATTCTCCTTGACGGGACAGGTACGTATCAGCAGGACGTCTGTGCTGAAGGCAGAACATGTTCCTGACGGGACAGGTACGTATCAGCAGGACGTCTGTGCTGCAGGCAGAACATTCTCCTTGACGGGACAGGTACGTATCAGCAGGACGTCTGTGCTACAGGCAGAAGATGTTCCTGACGGGACAGGTACGTATCAGCAGGACGTCTGTGCTACAGGCAGAAGATGTTCCTGACGGGACAGGTACGTATCAGCAGGACGTCTGTGCTGAAGGCAGAACATTCTCCTTGACGGGACAGGTACGTTTCAGACGGACGTCTGTGCTGCAGGCAGAACATTCTCCTTGACGGGACAGGTACGTATCAGCAGGACGTCTGTGCTGCAGGCAGAACATGTTCCTGACGGGACAGGTACGTATCAGCAGGACGTCTGTGCTGCAGGCAGAACATTCTCCTGATGGGACAGGTACGTATCAGCAGGACGTCTGTGCTGAAGGCAGAACATGTTCCTTGACGGGACAGGTACGTATCAGCAGGACGTCTGTGCTGCAGGCAGAACATTCTCCTTGACGGGACAGGTACGTATCAGCAGGACGTCTGTGCTGCAGGCAGAACATTCTCCTTGACGGGACAGGTACGTATCAGCAGGACGTCTGTGCTGAAGGCAGAACATGTTCCTGACGGGACAGGTACGTATCAGCAGGACGTCTGTGCTGCAGGCAGAACATGTTCCTGATGGGACAGGTACGTATCAGCAGGACGTCTGTGCTGCAGGCAGAACATGTTCCTGACGGGACAGGTACGTATCAGCAGGACGTCTGTGCTGAAGGCAGAACATTCTCCTTGATGGGACAGGTACGTATCAGCAGGACGTCTGTGCTGAAGGCAGAACATTCTCCTGATGGGACAGGTACGTATCAGCAGGACGTCTGTGCTGCAGGCAGAACATTCTCCTTGACGGGACAGGTACGTATCAGCAGGACGTCTGTGCTGAAGGCAGAACATGTTCCTGACGGGACAGGTACGTATCAGCAGGACGTCTGTGCTGCAGGCAGAACATGTTCCTGATGGGACAGGTACGTATCAGCAGGACGTCTGTGCTGCAGGCAGAACATTCTCCTTGACAGGACAGGTACGTATCAGCAGGACGTCTGTGCTGCAGGCAGAACATGTTCCTTGACAGGACAGGTACGTATCAGCAGGACGTCTGTGCTGCAGGCAGAACATTCTCCTTGACAGGACAGGTACGTATCAGCAGGACGTCTGTGCTGCAGGCAGAACATTCTCCTTGACGGGACAGGTACGTATCAGCAGGACGTCTGTGCTGAAGGCAGAACATGTTCCTGACGGGACAGGTACGTATCAGCAGGACGTCTGTGCTGCAGGCAGAACATTCTCCTTGACGGGACAGGTACGTATCAGCAGGACGTCTGTGCTACAGGCAGAAGATGTTCCTGACGGGACAGGTACGTATCAGCAGGACGTCTGTGCTACAGGCAGAAGATGTTCCTGACGGGACAGGTACGTATCAGCAGGACGTCTGTGCTGAAGGCAGAACATTCTCCTTGACGGGACAGGTACGTATCAGCAGGACGTCTGTGCTGAAGGCAGAACATTCTCCTTGACGGGACAGGTACGTATCAGCAGGACGTCTGTGCTGCAGGCAGAACATGTTCCTGACGGGACAGGTACGTATCAGCAGGACGTCTGTGCTGCAGGCAGAACATTCTCCTTGACGGGACAGGTACGTATCAGCAGGACGTCTGTGCTGCAGGCAGAACATGTTCCTGACGGGACAGGTACGTATCAGCAGGACGTCTGTGCTGAAGGCAGAACATGTTCCTGACGGGACAGGTACGTATCAGCAGGACGTCTGTGCTGCAGGCAGAACATTCTCCTTGACGGGACAGGTACGTATCAGCAGGACGTCTGTGCTGCAGGCAGAACATGTTCCTGACGGGACAGGTACGTATCAGCAGGACGTCTGTGCTGAAGGCAGAACATTCTCCTTGACGGGACAGGTACGTATCAGCAGGACGTCTGTGCTGCAGGCAGAACATGTTCCTGACGGGACAGGTACGTATCAGCAGGACGTCTGTGCTGCAGGCAGAACATTTTCCTTGACGGGACAGGTACGTATCAGCAGGACGTCTGTGCTGAAGGCAGAACATTCTCCTTGACGGGACAGGTACGTATCAGCAGGACGTCTGTGCTGCAGGCAGAACATTCTCCTTGACGGGACAGGTACGTATCAGCAGGACGTCTGTGCTGAAGGCAGAACATTCTCCTTGACGGGACAGGTACGTATCAGCAGGACGTCTGTGCTGCAGGCAGAACATTCTCCTGACGGGACAGGTACGTATCAGCAGGACGTCTGTGCTGCAGGCAGAACATTCTCCTTGACGGGACAGGTACGTATCAGCAGGACGTCTGTGCTGCAGGCAGAACATGTTCCTGACGGGACAGGTACGTATCAGCAGGACGTCTGTGCTGCAGGCAGAACATTCTCCTTGACGGGACAGGTACGTATCAGCAGGACGTCTGTGCTGCAGGCAGAACATTCTCCTGACGGGACAGGTACGTATCAGCAGGACGTCTGTGCTGAAGGCAGAACATGTTCCTGATGGGACAGGTACGTATCAGCAGGACGTCTGTGCTGAAGGCAGAACATTCTCCTTGACGGGACAGGTACGTATCAGCAGGACGTCTGTGCTGCAGGCAGAACATTCTCCTTGACGGGACAGGTACGTATCAGCAGGACGTCTGTGCTGCAGGCAGAACATTTTCCTTGACGGGACAGGTACGTATCAGCAGGACGTCTGTGCTGCAGGCAGAACATTCTCCTTGACGGGACAGGTACGTATCAGCAGGACGTCTGTGCTGAAGGCAGAACATTCTCCTGACGGGACAGGTACGTATCAGCAGGACGTCTGTGCTGAAGGCAGAACATGTTCCTGATGGGACAGGTACGTATCAGCAGGACGTCTGTGCTGAAGGCAGAACATGTTCCTGACGGGACAGGTACGTATCAGCAGGACGTCTGTGCTGCAGGCAGAACATGTTCCTGACGGGACAGGTACGTATCAGCAGGACGTCTGTGCTGAAGGCAGAACATGTTCCTGACGGGACAGGTACGTATCAGCAGGACGTCTGTGCTGAAGGCAGAACATGTTCCTGACGGGACAGGTACGTATCAGCAGGACGTCTGTGCTGCAGGCAGAACATTCTCCCTGACGGGACAGGTACGTATCAGCAGGACGTCTGTGCTGAAGGCAGAACATTCTCCTGACGGGACAGGTACGTATCAGCAGGACGTCTGTGCTGAAGGCAGAACATTCTCCTTGACGGGACAGGTACGTATCAGCAGGACGTCTGTGCTGAAGGCAGAACATTCTCCTTGACGGGACAGGTACGTATCAGCAGGACGTCTGTGCTGCAGGCAGAACATGTTCCTGACGGGACAGGTACGTATCAGCAGGACGTCTGTGCTGAAGGCAGAACATTTTCCTTGACGGGACAGGTACGTATCAGCAGGACGTCTGTGCTGCAGGCAGAACATTCTCCTTGACGGGACAGGTACGTATCAGCAGGACGTCTGTGCTGAAGGCAGAACATGTTCCTGATGGGACAGGTACGTATCAGCAGGACGTCTGTGCTGCAGGCAGAACATTCTCCCTGACGGGACAGGTACGTATCAGCAGGACGTCTGTGCTGAAGGCAGAACATTCTCCTGACGGGACAGGTACGTATCAGCAGGACGTCTGTGCTGAAGGCAGAACATTCTCCTGACGGGACAGGTACGTATCAGCAGGACGTCTGTGCTGAAGGCAGAACATGTTCCTGATGGGACAGGTACGTATCAGCAGGACGTCTGTGCTGAAGGCAGAACATGTTCCTGACGGGACAGGTACGTATCAGCAGGACGTCTGTGCTACAGGCAGAACATGTTCCTGACGGGACAGGTACGTATCAGCAGGACGTCTGTGCTGCAGGCAGAACATGTTCCTGACGGGACAGGTACGTATCAGCAGGACGTCTGTGCTGAAGGCAGAACATGTTCCTGACGGGACAGGTACGTATCAGCAGGACGTCTGTGCTGCAGGCAGAACATTCTCCTTGACGGGACAGGTACGTATCAGCAGGACGTCTGTGCTGAAGGCAGAACATGTTCCTGACGGGACAGGTACGTTTCAGCAGGACGTCTGTGCTGCAGGCAGAACATGTTCCTGATGGGACAGGTACGTATCAGCAGGACGTCTGTGCTGCAGGCAGAACATGTTCCTGACGGGACAGGTACGTATCAGCAGGACGTCTGTGCTGCAGGCAGAACATGTTCCTGACGGGACAGGTACGTATCAGCAGGACGTCTGTGCTGAAGGCAGAACATGTTCCTGACGGGACAGGTACGTTTCAGCAGGACGTCTGTGCTGCAGGCAGAACATGTTCCTGACGGGACAGGTACGTATCAGCAGGACGTCTGTGCTGCAGGCAGAACATGTTCCTGACGGGACAGGTACGTATCAGCAGGACGTCTGTGCTGAAGGCAGAACATGTTCCTGACGGGACAGGTACGTTTCAGCAGGACGTCTGTGCTGCAGGCAGAACATGTTCCTGACGGGACAGGTACGTATCAGCAGGACGTCTGTGCTGCAGGCAGAACATGTTCCTGACGGGACAGGTACGTATCAGCAGGACGTCTGTGCTGAAGGCAGAACATGTTCCTGACGGGACAGGTACGTATCAGCAGGACGTCTGTGCTGAAGGCAGAACATTCTCCTTGACGGGACAGGTACGTATCAGCAGGACGTCTGTGCTGCAGGCAGAACATGTTCCTTGATGGGACAGGTACGTATCAGCAGGACGTCTGTGCTGCAGGCAGAACATTCTCCTTGACGGGACAGGTACGTATCAGCAGGACGTCTGTGCTGAAGGCAGAACATTCTCCTTGACGGGACAGGTACGTATCAGCAGGACGTCTGTGCTGCAGGCAGAACATGTTCCTGACGGGACAGGTACGTTTCAGCAGGACGTCTGTGCTGCAGGCAGAACATGTTCCTGACGGGACAGGTACGTATCAGCAGGACGTCTGTGCTGCAGGCAGAACATGTTCCTGACGGGACAGGTACGTATCAGCAGGACGTCTGTGCTGAAGGCAGAACATGTTCCTGACGGGACAGGTACGTTTCAGCAGGACGTCTGTGCTGCAGGCAGAACATGTTCCTGACGGGACAGGTACGTATCAGCAGGACGTCTGTGCTGCAGGCAGAACATGTTCCTGACGGGACAGGTACGTATCAGCAGGACGTCTGTGCTGAAGGCAGAACATGTTCCTGACGGGACAGGTACGTATCAGCAGGACGTCTGTGCTGAAGGCAGAACATTCTCCTTGACGGGACAGGTACGTATCAGCAGGACGTCTGTGCTGCAGGCAGAACATGTTCCTTGATGGGACAGGTACGTATCAGCAGGACGTCTGTGCTGCAGGCAGAACATTCTCCTTGACGGGACAGGTACGTATCAGCAGGACGTCTGTGCTGAAGGCAGAACATGTTCCTGACGGGACAGGTACGTATCAGCAGGACGTCTGTGCTGAAGG
>NW_026611478.1:0-26529 GCF_029633865.1 Lampris incognitus
GTTTCGACAACTCTCACAGATCAACCTCATGAACTGATGCGGAGGAGCCTCCGAGGTTTCTCCATATCTGAATCTGTTTCCGCATCCTTGTACATGCGTAGGGGACGTCTGTGTCTGTGGCGTCAGTAGTTTGAGTCTCGCGGCGGATTTAAGTGGGGCGTCTTTGCCTGTCGTGTCAGTGATTTCTTACCTTTGCAGACCGGTCTGTGGTCACTCCAAGCTGCGAAGACTTCAGCCACCCTCTGACAGCTGATGGTTTTACTGCCCTGGAGAACATAGTCCTCGCCACAGCCGAACTGGATATCACTGCCGATGCTGCACACACACACACACACACACACACACACACACACACAGTTTGACAGCATGAGAGCGAGACGGGCAGAAAGAAGCAGAGTTCAGTAAAGACAGTGTTAGGGTGTGTGTGTGTGTGTGTTCTACCTGAAATCGTTGCCATGGCGCTTTCCATTCTCCGGCTCCCCCGGGTCGGGACAGGAGTTGGACGCCTGTCTCACGCCACCTTCGTTCACTGAAGAGAAAGAGGGGGAGACAGGTAGGGACACAGGGGTTCAGACAGCGCCGGGAGTGACCACTCCCCGTTATTCAGCCTGACCCCCTTGAAACGGGTCAGATTGTGTCCCTGGCGCCACAACGCTGGAGTCCGGCGTTAAGATTCACCGAGCTCCATCGTCAGAGGGCTGCCGCCGCCCGCTTTCGTCTTCATTTTGGGAGCGGGGGGGGGAGTAATGGAAACAACAGACCTGCTACGTGTGTGAGGCGGCCTGCGAGATGAAGCCGGCGCCAACAGCTGAGGCCCACGCCAAAGACGCACACATGGAGCTATGGTTTATGTTGGCTACCAGGCTGCAGGAATACTAAGTTAGTGTGACTGAAAAACACGAACGAAGCATCGGTGTAAACGTCTCAACACACGAACGTGTTTGGGATCCCAGCAGCCTCGGCGTGTTTAAGAGGAGTATGACGCCATTTTCCACATGAGACTTCACTACGTCACCATCTTCTTTTAGGAACAGACATAGCGACGAAGACGTAAGGTAAATAAGCATGCACAGAGGGAGACAGACAGGTGAGATGATTGATTTTATTTTTTGGGGGATTTTTCTCCCCAATTGCATCCGGCCAATTACCCCGCTCTTCTGAGCTGCCCCGGTCGCTCCTCCACCCCCTCTGCCGATCCGGGGGAGGCCTGCACACTACCACATGCGTCCTCCGATATATATGTGGAGCTGCCAGCCACTTCTTTTCACCTGACAGTGAGGAGTTTCGCCAGGGGAACGTAGCCCTTGGGAGGATCACGCTATTCCCCCCAGTTCCCCCCCCCCGAACAGGCGCCCCGACCGACCAGAGGAGGCGCTAGTGCAGCAACACGCACACATACCCACATCCGGCTTCCCACCTGCAGACACGGCCAGTTCTGTCTGTAGGGACGCCGGACCAAGCCGGAGGCAACACGGGGATTCGAACCGGGATCCCCGTGTTGGTAGGCAACGGAATAGACCGCTACACCACCCAGACGCCTTTTTTTTTTGATTTTGAGATACTTTATTGATCCCCGTGGGGAAATTATGCTCTGTATTTAAGCCACCCTAGCTGTGTACCTAGGAGCAGTGGGCAGCCACCGTGCAGCACCCGGGGACCAACTCCAGTTCATCTGGTCATGCCTGGGTCAAGGCACAGACTCACTACTACTAACTACTAACCTGAACATGCATGGCCTTTTTTTTTTCTTTCTTTTTTTTTTTTGGATGGTGGGGGGGAAACCGGAGCACCTGGAGAAACCCCACCGCAGACACGGGGAGAACATGCTAACTCCACACAGAGGACGACCTGGGATGACCCACCAAGGTCGGTTCGAACCCAGGACCTTCTCGCTGTGAGGTGACAGCGCTAACCACTGGGCCACCGTGCTGTTGGACAGAGAGACCAACCATCTCACCTGTCTCCACCAAGACAGACAGACAGACAGACAGACGGACGGACAGACAGACCACCCAGATTCAACCCTCCTTCTTTCACACACACCAACGAAGAGACACAACACTAATCTACACAATAACAGTCCAAGCACTACTCTAGTACAAGCTACAACAAATGCAACTGCTCCAACAAACAGGTATAGATAAGACTGAGACACTTTGCATGCAAAAACACACACATTTAACACAATGCATCTGCTCTCGCTACCTCTGCCTCTTGCCGTTCTCTTTTCCTCGATCTCCGACACTGGAGATGATTTTTCAGTCTGTTTTTCTTCCCTTTCTCAGTGCACTTAGTCTACATCAATGCATCATCTGCTTTCCTTTTAAGACTTTTAATTCCTTCCTTTCACATAAATAAACACATTACTCTGACGCTAAGATCTTTAGAAAAAACAACCGTTGGTTTAAGCATGAAAGAAGGAGACTGTGTTCACGTGTGTGTGTGGAGCCTGTCTGCTTAGAGCAAAGAAGACGCGTGTGACACTAAGATAGATATTTATGTTCCTAGATATGAAGGGACAAATTTAATTTTTTGAAACTTCACCAGCGGTTTTGTGTATGTGCAGTCTGTATTGATGAGTAAAGTAGTGGACTGAAGCAATAAAGTCCTCACTGTGTACTTCAATGAGGGAGAAATCTGTGTTGTCGTGCTAACAGAGTCCTCCCACGGCGCCTACATCTACCAGAATGCATTGCGCATGAGCCTCTGTATCATCATCGATAATATCCTCTGTGCTAGTGTTGTGCGACGTCGTTTCTACCAGTGGAAGTGTAGCTTAGTCGAGAGAATGAGGACGTTCTTTGCACAGCGTGTTGAGAGTAGAGAAACCCTGCTAGGCTGTGTTTAGTTTTTCTGGCCGCTAAGTGATGTCACAATACGTCACTTGGCGGACAGAAAAAAAAATGGTTAGGATGCCCAGATGGGCGTGGCGAACTGTTCCGTTGCCTACCAACACGGGGATCGCTGGTTCGAATCCCCGTGATACTTCCGGCTTGGTCAGGCGTCCCTACCGACACAATTGGCTGTGTCTGCGGGTGGGAAGCCGGATGTGGGTATGTGTCCTAGTCGCTGCACTGGCGCCTCCTCTGATCGCTCAGGGCGCCGTTTCAGGGGGGAGGGGGAACTGGGCCTGGCGAAACGCCTCACTTTCAGGTGAAAAGAAGCGGCTGGGGGCTCCACATGTATTGGAGGAGGCGTGTGATAGTCCGCAAATCTCCCCAGATCGACAGAGGGGGTGGAGCAGGGACCGGGACAGCTCGGAAGAGTGGGGTAATTGGCCAGATAAAATTGGGATGGGGGGGTAAAACGGGTTAGTTTTCCCCTTGAAGCAAACCAGTGAAGGACTGCATTGGGCCTGGTGCATTGGGAAACGGGGCTGCACCATTGCATATATATATATATATATATATATATATATATATATATATATATATATATATATATATGGTAGGATGCCAATCAAAAAAGATATAATAATAAATAAATTATTCAGATCCTCCAAATATACGGCATGTGACTGTCAGAAGACACGGACGGCAATGTGCTGTGCGATGCGAAGTGAGCGAGTGTTTTAAAACGTGTCTGTACTCCTGGGTGACAGCCCATAATAAGCCAAGTCTCTGGTGGGCCCCCACATGACAGGTTCACCAGAGTACTTTAATAAGCCCGGATCGCGGTGTCACAGACTGTGTTTCCTCTGTTTCAAGCACCTGTATGATGTGACTTCTCACATAATGAGAGTCGGTCCCACGCCGAGACTGACGCTATCAAAAAATATGAAGAATCCACACAAGAGTGACGTATGAGTAGTTTTTCGTTCCGTGTTATGTTGTTATTAAACACAAATAAACCAAACACTGGGGATTTGGGTTTTATTTACCCATTAATCCTCTCTCCGTTTGTACTGCATCACAGCCTTACGAAAGGAAGAAAACGGCGAGGACGTCGTTACTCATTTTCCCAGAATATAAAACTGCGTTCTGATATTCACATGCAGTGTGAAGGTCACACAATATAGCAGATCTGCAGTGTTTTGGTGAGCTATTGTGTGTGTTTTGTTGATTTTATTTGCTTTTATGTAGATGTTTTCATTTATTAGCCTTCTGGTCCTAAATACTCCAGAATATCAATGTGTATTTTAAACTGGGAATGGAAATACTCGCATCTCTGTGAACACATTTCTATACACCGATCAGCCAAAACATTAAAACCACTGACAGCTAACTGAACAACAATGATTATCCCATTACAACGGCACCTGTCAAGAGGGGTGGGATGTATTAGGCAGCAAGTTCTTGAGGGTGATGTGTTGGAAGCAGGAAAATGGGCAAGCTTAAGGATCTGAACAACTTTGACAAGGGCCAAACTGTGATGGCTAGACGACTGGGTCGGTCTTGTGGTGTGTTGCCGGTATGCAGTGGTCAGTACCTACCAAAAGCGGTTCAAGGAAGGACAACTCATGAATCGGCGACAGGGTCATGGGCGTCCAAGGCTCATTGATGCGCGTGAGGAGCGAAGGCTAGCCCGTCTGGTCCGATCCCGCAGAAGAGCTACTGTAGCTCAAACGGCTGAAAAAGTTAATGCTGGCTATGACAGACAGGTGTCAGAACACACAGTGCATCACAGCTTGCTGCGTATGGGGCTGCGTAGTCACAGACGGTTCAGAGTATCCATGGTGACCCCATCCACCATCGAAACCACCTACAACAGGCACGTGAACATCAGAACTGGACCATGGAACACGACGAATCACGTTTTCTTTCACATCATGTGGACGGCTGGGTGCATGTGCATCATTGACTTGGGGAAGAGATGACACCACTATGGGGAGAAGGCAAGCCGGCGGAGGCAGCGTGATGCTCTCAGCAATGTTCTGCTGGGAAACCTTGGGTCCTGGCATTCATCTGGATCTCACTTTGACACGTACCACCTACCTAAACATTGTTGCAGACCAGTTACACCCCTTCATGGCAACGGTATTCCCCAATGGCAGTGGCCTCTTTCAGCAGGATGATGTGCCCTGCCGCACTGCACAAGTTGCTCAAGAATGGTTTGAGGAACATGACAAAGAGTTCGAGGTGTTGCCTTGGCCTTCAAATTCCCCAGATCTCAATCCAATTGGGCATCTGTGGGATGTGCTGGAAAAACAAGTCCGATCCACGGAGACCCCAGGACTTAAAGGATCTGCTGCTAAGGTCTTAGTGCCAGATACAAGAGGACACCTTCAGAGGGCTTGTGGAGTCCATGCCTCGATGGGTCAGAGCTGTTTTGGAGGTACGAGGGGGACCTGCACACTATTAGGCAGGTGGTTTTAATGTTTTGGCTGATCGGTGTACTCAACCAAGCCCTTTAGGTGAGCTGACTGGCACGCATATTTGTTTATGTATGTGTTTAGTCCATATCAACAGACTCAGCAGGCAGCCCTTGCTCTGTGTCTGTGACTGTGTGTTGGTGTGTGTGTGTGTGTGTGTGTGTTTGTGTGTATGTATATGTGGGAGTGTGTTGAAATAGTTTGTTGCTTTGGTGGAGCGGCTAATTTGACCATCTGGACTATTAACGTCACAACAGAGGGACTGGTTACAGTATAATCAATGCACATGGACACACACAAACACACACACACACATGCATGCACGCACACACACGCGCACGTACGCACACAGAAACTCACAAATGCATGCACATTTGTCTACACAACCATGCCGCATTTGTGCACACATAAATAAACACAAATGCATCTCAAAAAAATTACAATATTGTGGAAAAGTTCATTATTTTCCGCAATTTAATTGAAAAAGTGAAACTTTCATATATTCTAGATTCATTACACATAAAGCGAAACATGTCAAGCCTTTTTTGTTTTAATCTTGATGATTACGGCTTACAGCTCATGAAAATCAAAAATCCAGTGTCTCAAAATATTAGAATATTACATAAGACCAATAAAAAAAAAGGATTTATAATACAGAAATGTTTACCTTCTGAAAAGTATGTTCATTTATGCACTCAATACTTGGCCGGGGCTCCTTTAGCACGAATTACTGCATCGATGCGGCGTGGCATGGATACAGTCCGCCTGTGGCGCTGCTGAGGTGTTATGGAAGCCCAGGTTGCTTTGATAGCGGCCTTCGGCTCGTCTGTATTGTTGGGTCTGGTGTCTCTCATCTTCCTCCTGACATACCCCATAGATTCTCTATGGAGTTCAGGTCAGGCAAGTTGGCTGGCCAATCAAGCACAGTAATACCATGGTAGTTTTGGCACTGTGGGCAGGTGCCAAGTCCTGCTGGAAAATGAAATCGGCATCTCCATAATGCCTGTCAGCAGACGGAAGCATGAAGTGCTCTAAAATCTCCTGGTAGACGGCTGTGTTGACTCTGGGCTTGATGAAACACAGTGGACCAACACCAGCAGATGACATGGCACCCCGAATCATCACTGACTGTGGAAACTTCACACTGGACTTCAAGCAACTTGGATTCTGTGCCTCTCCACTCTTCCTCCAGACTCTGGGACCTTGATTTCCAAATGAAATGCAACATTTACTCTCATCTGAAAAGAGGACTTTGGACCACTGACCAACGGTCCAGTTCTTTTTCTCCTTAGCCCAGGTAAGACGCTTCTGACGGTGTCTCTGGTTCAGGAGTGGCTTGACACTAGGAATGCGACACTTGTAGCCCAGTTCCTGGGCACGTCTGTGCGTAGTGGCTCTTGAAGCACTGACTCCAGCCTCAGTCCAGTCCTTGTGAAGCTCCCCCAAGTTCCTGAATCGGCCTTGCTTGAAAATCCTCTCAAGGCTGCGGTCATCCCTGTTGCTTGAGCACCTTTTCCCACCACACTTTTCCCTTCCAGTCAACGTTCCATGGACATGCTTTGATACAGCACTCTGCGAACAGCCAGCCCTTTCAGCAATGACCTCCTGTGGCTTATGGGGTATGTCAGGAGGAAGATGAGAGACACCAGACCCAACAATACAGACGAGCCGAAGGCCGCTATCAAAGCAACCTGGGCTTCCATAACACCTCAGCAGCGCCACAGGCGGACTGTATCCATGCCATGCCGCATTGATGCAGTAATTCGTGCAAAAGGAGCCCCGGCCAAGTATTGAGTGCATAAATGAACATACTTTTCAGAAGGTCGACATTTCTGTATTATAAATCCTTTTTTTTTATTGGTCTTATGTAATATTCTAATATTTTGCGATACTGGGTTTTTGATTTTCATGAGCTGTAAGCCATAATCATCAAGATTAAAACAAAAAAGGCTTGACATATTTACATATTTCACTTTGTGTGTAATGAATTTAGAATATATGAAAGTTTCACTTTTTGAATTAAATTACGGAAAATAATGAACTTTTCCACAATATTCAAATTTTTTGAGAGGCACCCGTACAGATACACATTGAGATTCCCCAGAAATGTAATAAAGACATACATACATTCCTGGAGAACACACACACAGTGTGCAGAGCATGCATATGCAGTGGCCATGCGTGCCAACTGGAGTGTACATATTCTATACACTTTTAATCTTAACAATCTCTCTCTCTCCATCTATCTCTCTCTCTATCTCTCTCTCACACACACACACACGTAGTTCCTATAGCTGCACATATACATACTGTTTGTCCACTTGGCTAGCTTCACCAGTGGAGAGTTGAACCAATCAGAGCAGAGAAAATTAACCTTTGAGCCAATCAGAGCCGGACTAATTAACATACAGATAAACATCTGCAGAGCCAAACACAAACCATGACTTTGCAACCTGTCAACAGCCTCTCCTCTTTCTGTCTACGTCTCTTGTTCTTTCTCCTCTAAGTCATCAACTGAAATCTGTGACAATCATTACAATGCACATAAACACACAAACACACACACACACAAAATAATCACAACCAAGCATGCATTACAATAGATCGAATGGGCAAGGTAGCAGTTGAGGAACATCTCAAACATGGGGTGAGTGTGTCTTTCCAAATTCGTATTCCCTGTATGTATGCGTGTGTGTGTGTGTGTGTGCACGCGAGTGTGAGAGAGTGTAACAGGACTCCTCCCGGTACTTACAACGCCGTCAGTAAGTTTATTTGTGCTGAACATAAATCTTGCATTTCAGATGTACAAGGCCGGTGTAATTGTGATCTCTAACTTCGAGAAATATTGACACGACCACTCAAGCCTTGCTTATTTCTGCTGAGAGAAGACACGTTTGCGTCTTCTCTGGCAGCCAACGCGGCACAAAACAAGAGTCTGCCCGTCCAAACTGAAACACAATCTGCCACCCGCGGCATTGTTTTGAAGGAGAATGAAACGCTCAGGGAGCTTTGTGCAGTTAATTACTGCACATCAAATACTATTGTCAACTCCTGGTCCCGTCCAAACATGCACAGCCAAACTCATTTGCATAGAAGCTGGAGTCACCTTCCATTGCGACTACCTGTTTCCACCAGGACTCCTCGCTACCATGTGTTGCTCCCTTTAATAACCCGCCAGATTGTCAACTTGCCTGGCTTAAGCTCCAAAATGGGGTGCGACAACCAGTTAGCTCTA
Organism: Lampris incognitus; assembly: GCF_029633865.1. Taxonomy (NCBI): domain Eukaryota; kingdom Metazoa; phylum Chordata; class Actinopteri; order Lampriformes; family Lampridae; genus Lampris; species Lampris incognitus. The sequence goes on from NW_026611478.1 coordinate 8,547, forward strand.
GTGTAAACTGGGCCTGTGTCTATCTGTGTGTGCATGTGAGAGTGTTAAGTGTTGCTGTGTTTTCATGTATGGCCAAAAACCCTCCATGCTTATGTGCGTGCCTGTAAATAAGCTCTCTAACAGAGTGCAGGTCAACCACAACCTAGAAGCTCCAGAAGAACATGCACGTGTGCACGAGCGTGCATACATGCTTGTGTGTATTCATGTACTTGTGAAGCTAAATGACAGGCATTAGACCAGCAATTAGCATGAGGGTGCCACAGGGCGTCCGGGTAGCGTGGCGGTCTATTCCGTTGCCAACCAACACGGGGGTTGTCGGTTCAAATCCCCGTGTTACCTCCGGCTCGGTCAGGCGTCCCGACAGACACAATTGGCCGTGTTTGCGGGTGGGAAGCCGGTGTGAGTTATGTGGTCCTGGTCGCTGCACTAGCGCCTCCTCTGGTCGGTCAGGAGGGGGAACTGGGGGGAATAGCATGATCCTCCCACGCGCTACGTCCCCCTGGTGAAACTCCTCACTGTCAGGTGAAAAGAAGCGGTTGGCGACTCCACATGTATCAGAGGAGGCATGTGGTAGTCTGCAGCACCTCCCCGGATCAGTAGAGGGGGTGGAGCAGGAACAGTGACCGGGACGGCTCAGAAGAGTGGGTTAACTGGACGGGTAGAATGGGGGGGAAAAAAGGGGAACCCCCCGTCCAAAAGAAAAAACCCAAAGCATTAGGGTGCCACTTAACAGGCCAGTAATGATTGTGGTCTAACTAGACAGCAAAGCCATCAAACACATCAATGTTAGCATTAATATATAGAGGATACAAAGTGTTGACCCTCATATACTGTGTGTGTGGTGTGTGTGTGTGTATGAATGGTGAAGAGATGAAAGACAGATGAGAGAGGGGGGATGAGAGAGAGGAGGGAGAAGGGGTTAGAGGTGAAAAAATTTGAAGGTTTAAGTGGAAACTGTGTCTTTAAGTAAACGGCATCTTCCGGCACACCGGCTCAAGAGCTGAAGCTTTTTTTAAAAATATTTTGTTTGAGATCTACGGCACTTGTGCATGTTCCCGCTCCCCTTTGAAGCGATGCCTCAAGTTTTCAGATGGATTCAAATTATACACTCGAGGTGGCCATCTTATCATCGAGTCAAGTAACTTCCACAGCATTAAACACCACCGGATCCTTGATGGTCTCAGTCCAGGCTCTCAGACTGAAGAGTCCCGACTCAAGATGACGTGTCAACCATTTAGAAAAGGAACACCCGCTAAACAAAACCAGTGATGGTGGAAACACAATTAGAAAGGATCTGGTTGACAAAATTACAATTGAATACTTTTTCATTTTTTTTCCTTCCCCTTAACGGTTTGTCTCAGCTATTGTTATTGGAGTCTTTGGGAGTTTGGTCCAATAGTAAATAAGTGCATTAAGCGTTAAATAGTATAAGTAGGTAAATAGTAAATAATATATGGTATATGGTAAAGTGAGTGTGAGCGATCAAACTGTTGCTCCTGAACTGAGAGGTTGTGTGTGAATATCTATGAGGAACAACTGGGAAGGTTGTTTCCCCTCTTCAGATTGTATTTACTGACTTCAACATGAAGGAACTCAGTGACGCCTAAGATGCCTCCATGACTTATCTGAAAACTCTAGAGACATAGAGATGAGTTCCTAAGAGAAGAGGAGAGGAGAGAAGGGAAGAGAAGAAAAGAGAAGACAAGAGACAAGAAGAAGAGAAGAGAAAAGCAGAGATGAGGAGAGAAGAGAAGACAAGAGAAAAGAGGAGAAGAGAAGAGATGAGAGAAGAGAAGATGGGAAGAGGAGAGAAGACAAGAGATGAGGAGAAGAGAAGACAAGGCAAGAGAAAAGAGGAGAGAAGAGAAAACAGAAGAGTTGAGAGAAAAGATGACAAGAAGACAAGAGATGAGAAAAGAAAAAAGAGAAGAGAAAAGAAGAGATGAGCGAAGAGAAGATGAGAAGAGAAGACGAGAAGACAAGACAAGATGACAAGAAGAAAAGAGAAGAGAAGAGAAAAGAGAAGACGAGACAAGAAGACAAGAGACAATAAGAAAAGAGAAGAGAGGACAAGACAAGAGAAGAGAAGAGGAGAGGAGATGATAAGAGAAGAGAGGACATGAAAAGAGAAGAGGAGAGGAGGAGAGAGGAGGAGAGGAGAGGAGAAGAGAAAGGAGGAGAGAAGAGAGGACAAGAAAAGAGGAGAGGAGAGGAGAGATGACAAGAAAAGAGAAGAGAAGAGGAGAGGAGAAGAGGACAGGAGAGAAGAGAGGACAAGAAAAGAGGAGAGGAGAGAAGAGAGGACAAGAGAAGAGAAGAGAAGAGGAGAGGAGATGATAAGAGAAGAGAGGACATGAAAAGAGAAAAGAGAAGAGGAGAGGAGGAGAGAGGAGGAGAAGAGGAGAGAGGAGGAGGAGAGGAGAAGAGAAAGGAGAGAAGAGAGGACAAGAAAAGAGGAGAGGAGAGGAGAAGAGGACAGGAGAGAAGAGAGGACAGGAAAAGAGGAGAGGACAGGAAAAGAGGAGAGGAGAGAAGAGAGGACAAGAGAAGAGAGAAGAGGACAGGAGAGAAGAGAGGACAGGAAAAGAGGAGAGGACAAGAAAAGAGGAGAGGAGAGAAGAGAGGACAAGAGAAGAGAAGAAGAGAAGAGGACAGGAGAGAAGAGGAGAGGAGAGAAGGGAGGACAAGAAAAGAAAAGAGAAGAGAGAAGAGGAGGCATGACAAAAGGTGAGCAGCAGAGCTGATCCCCATGTCTGAGACAAACCCAGAGCGAGCCCTGCACCATGCTGTGATTCAGCACATTACAAGTCACGTTTAAACACATCAAATAAAGCAAGCCATGAAATCCATGCATCAGCTGAAGTCACGTGACCCAACCACAGAAGCCAGACACCAAACACAGCAAGGCAAGACCAAGAACAGTCCAGCAAAATGCAAGGCGGCACACATTTACAAAGCCTGTACCGTTTTCAACACATCCAGACGTGCGTCAGCTTGCAACATTTCAATGCGACCCTGCAACTCAACTTTGCAGCAGCATGTAAGTGTGACTTACTACTACTACCACACATTGCGTTTGACGTTGACTGGTGACGTGTGCTGCACAGATGTGTTGAAAACGACAGTCTCTTTATAAGGGCCAACACCAAGAAAATGAAAGCAGAACGATAAAGTAAAAGCAAGCCAAAAATGAAGTTAATTCAGGGCAAAGCAAGCCATCACAGGTTAGTTCATAAACCATAATCAAAGGGACATTAAGATGTGAACTCACAGATTGAAAACTTGTTGCTGGAGTCTTTGCCAGGGAATAATTTAACGCCCCGCGATTTAAAATCTACTGATCGCTTCACTGCAGATGAGAACAGAATACAGAAAAGAGGAGAAAATCAGAGAACAGACTGGAAAAAGAAAAAAAACAGATTAAGCGTCTAGTAAACAAATAGAAACAAGTAAAAAAAATAAATAAAAAAAACATTCTTCTCCCTCACAATGTTGAGAGAGAGAAGAGAACAGCAAGTTACCAGGCAAAAGGAAGGTTAAAATGGTGGAGATGAGAAAGAGAGAGAGAGAGAGAGAGAGAGAGAGAGAGAGAGAGAGAGAGAGAGAGAGAGAGAGAGAGAGAGAGAGAGAGAGAGAGAGAGAGAGAGAGAAATGATTTCAGCATTTGGAGCTTTGGTTTATTTGAAATGCTCACTCACTCACTCCCTCCCTCCCTCCCTCCCACACTCACTCCGTCACCCACTCACTCACACACTCACTTGTTCACACACTCGCTCATTCACTCGCACTCGCACGTGCGCACACACACACATCTCCGATGTTTGGGCAATTTGCTGGAAGCTGGTAAAGGAAATTGCATCTTTAATTAAAGTAACAATAATGTAATTGTGATATCACAGCAATCACACACTGATTAATAGAGAATATACGTCCATTAGTCGCCGTGATTCAGGTACAACCCAGGACAAGATGAAACACGGCAGCGTGTGACAGCCAGATCCAGGTCCCTGATAAAACATCTCTTCTCATGTTCGCCGATCACCGTTCTGTCTTTAGATGAAACGGCGACGCGTGACGTATACTACAGACTCACCCGGGCTCCGGTTAAACTGCCTGTTTCAACCGGCCCTATCAAATTAATGGTCACGTTATCAGCATGAATTATGAAAACATTACAAACATAAATATCTTGTCCTAACTGACACGGCACGATGAAAAGTGACCCTAATGAATGTCTGACGGATGACGTGACATGTATTGTTTTCATAATGACTTGGCAGCCTAATGTACTGCTGGCTGACAAATAACATGTAAGCTAATGTGCTCACAATTAGCCTAATGTTTACAACGGCTACTCATACACACATACAGACATCAGTAGTATTCTCTTTACTGTGTGTGTATGTGTGTGTGTGTGTTTGTGTGTGTGTATATATACACTACCGTTCAAAGGTTTGGGATCACCCAAACAATTTTGTGTTTTCCATGAAAAGTCACACTTATTCACCACCATATGTTGTGAAATGAATAGAAAATAGAGTCAAGACATTGACAAGGTTAGAAATAATGATTTGTATTTGAAATAAGATTTTTTTTACATCAAACTTTGCTTTCGTCAAAGAATCCTCCATTTGCAGCAATTACAGCATTGCAGACCTTTGGCATTCTAGCTGTTAATTTGTTGAGGTAATCTGGAGAAATTGCACCCCACGCTTCCAGAAGCAGCTCCCACAAGTTGGATTGGTTGGATGGGCACTTCTTTGAGCAGATTGAGTTTCTGGAGCATCACATTTGTGGGGTCAATTAAACGCTCAAAATGGCCAGAAAAAGAGAACTTTCATCTGAAACTCGACAGTCTATTCTTGTTCTTAGAAATGAAGGCTATTCCATGCGAGAAATTGCTAAGAAATTGAAGATTTCCTACACCGGTGTGTACTACTCCCTTCAGAGGACAGCACAAACAGGCTCTAACCAGAGTAGAAAAAGAAGTGGGAGGCCGCGTTGCACAACTGAGCAAGAAGATAAGTACATTAGAGTCTCTAGTTTGAGAAACAGACGCCTCACAGGTCCCCAACTGGCATCTTCATTAAATAGTACCTGTTAGAGCCTGTTTGTGCTGTCCTCTGAAGGGAGTAGTACACACCGGTGTAGGAAATCTTCAATTTCTTAGCAATTTCTCGCATGGAATAGCCTTCATTTCTAAGAACAAGAATAGACTGTCGAGTTTCAGATGAAAGTTCTCTTTTTCTGGCCATTTTGAGCGTTTAATTGACCCCACAAATGTGATGCTCCAGAAACTCAATCTGCTCAAAGAAGTGCCCATCCAACCAATCCAACTTGTGGGAGCTGCTTCTGGAAGCGTGGGGTGCAATTTCTCCAGATTACCTCAACAAATTAACAGCTAGAATGCCAAAGGTCTGCAATGCTGTAATTGCTGCAAATGGAGGATTCTTTGACGAAAGCAAAGTTTGATGTAAAAAAAATCTTATTTCAAATACAAATCATTATTTCTAACCTTGTCAATGTCTTGACTCTATTTTCTATTCATTTCACAACATATGGTGGTGAATAAGTGTGACTTTTCATGGAAAACACAAAATTGTTTGGGTGATCCCAAACTTTTGAACGGTAGTGTATATATAAAATTGAAACTAATATATTTAGTATAAGGTTAATTTTTGGTATTAATACGAATGGCTATAAAATGAACACATGCTAATAGTACCCTGCTCTGGTTACCATGGCGACATTAAATCATATATATATTCCATGCTAACACTTAGCTTAATGTTGTGAGGTGGCTACACAACATGGTCCATACATCACTGCTGTTCTACTTACCGAAGTGACATCTTAGCATGGGAATTAATGATCCGACAACTGACTGACTTTTGTAAAACGACCACCTACACACACTGACAGCGCCAATATTCCATTAACGCAATATGTCTTAAACATGTTAGGCAAATGGTTTAATGTGACAGAGTCAACACAAAGTGTGCGTGTGTGTGTGTGTAACAGAAAAAGCTAGTGAGAGACAGCAAGACAAAGGAGAAAGACGCAGACTCACCAACCTCGAGTTCTTTCTAATTATGCCATTAATTGATCCATGAAATGTCTGCAAACTACAATTATTTGATCATCTATCTATCTATCTATCTATCTATCTATCTATCTATCTATCTATCTATCTATCTATCTATCTATCTATCTATCTATCTATCTATCTATCCATCCACCATCCATCATCTATCTATCTATTTGTCTATCTATCCATCCATCTATCTATTTGTCTATCTATCTATCTATCTATCTATCTATCTATCTATCTATCTATCTATCTATCTATCTATCTATCTATCTATCCACCATCCATCCATCTATCTATCTATCTATCTATCTATCTATCTATCTATCTATCTATCTATCTATCTATCTATCTATCTATCTATCTATCTATCCATCCAAGTTGTGATGGGCTAACAAAGAGATAAAGGGCTTGGTTTTCGTTTGCATGTCAAGCCCATAATGAACAAATGAGTGTTTACCTCTCAATATTTACATAATTCTCAAAACACATCTTTAATGAGAATCCTCCTCGACAACTCATACATCACCACTGCTTACTGCTGCCTCTAAGGGACGCTGTGCACATAACACAGCTGCAGAAAACAGCACAGGCATAATAATGTGGCAGTTTAACAAAATAATATGCATCATAATAAGATGAGCATCCTTGCATGAAGGCTACACTTGAAGGCTTCCACCGACTTCATGGAGAAAATCCACCTTAAAACACAACGGTGAACGTTATTGCTTTTTGCAAGCTTCATTTGCATGTAAACTACCCCAAAGTTTATATCAATCAACTTGCATATGCTATAAAAGGCTTCTTTTTCGTCTGCTTATTTACATTTTGCCATGGAGATTCAAATCGGATCACAAATCTGGTATTTCAACAACACAGAATCTCAGTGTTTCCTAACGGCTCTTAGCTGGAACAACATATAAAGATGTGTTTGAACATTCAGGCCACAGCAAGTTGGAAATTATGTTGTCAAAATTGTCATTTTGTCCCTCTCTCTCTCTCTCTCTCTCTCTCTCTATATATATATATATATATATATACAGATATGCAAAAACAAACAACTGACTCTTTCATGGGGTTAAAGAGAAAAAAACCCCTGCTATATTTCAATTTATGCCTTTAATGGTTTGATTGGGTTTCACAGGCCACAGGATTATGCATCTCATTAAAACATGTGCACCCTCAATTTAAGTTTAAAACACATAAACAGCGCTTGAAGTCACACAGTAAGACATATGACTATTGTAGACATGCCACTGTTGAGGGGAACCAGTTTGAGTGTTACTTTTAGTTGTGGCTTTAATGAGCACCGTTCCCTGTCAGCTCATTCATCACGTCTTCCTACAGACGCCTCACAGCAACACACACAAGGCAGAGCTGGTTTACTCTGAATGCCGGGATAACCTAAATGCAAAACCAAAATAACAGAGCATCATGGGCACAGGAAGTTGAATCAGTTCATCTGGACACAAACGTTGGTGTCCAGATGAACTGATTCACCTGTCTGGTTTTCGTACCTGGGTTATTGAGCATAGAGACACAGCATCATGATGTTAGCTGCTGCTGCTGATGTGCAAATCATCTCCACTTTAAGGTTCGCTTGAGACATTTTCAAAGCAATATCTATCCATCTATCTATCTATCTATCTGTCCATCCCTCCACCTATCTATCTATATATCTATCCATCCCTCCCTCCCTCCCTCCCTCCACCTACCTACCTACCTACCTACCTACCTACCTACCTACCTACCTACCTACCTACCTACCTACCTACCTACCTACCTACCTACCTACCTACCTACCTACCTACCTACCTACCTACCTACCTACCTACCTACCTACCTACCTACCTACCTACCTACCTACCTACCTACCTACCTACCTACCTACCTACCTACCTACCTACCTACCTACCTACCTACCTACCTACCTACCTACCTACCTACCTACCTACCTACCTACCTACCTACCTACCTACCTACCTACCTACCTACCTACCTACCTACCTACCTACCTACCTACCTACCTACCTACCTACCTACCTACCTACCTACCTACCTACCTACCTACCTACCTACCTACCTACCTACCTACCTACCTACCTACCTACCTACCTACCTACCTACCTACCTACCTACCTACCTACCTACCTACCTACCTACCTACCTACCTACCTACCTACCTACCTACCTACCTACCTACCTACCTACCTACCTACCTACCTACCTACCTACCTACCTACCTACCTACCTACCTACCTATCTATCTATCTATCTATCTATCTATCCATCCCTCCACCTATCTATCTATATATCTATCCATCCATCCATCCCTTCCTCCCTCCACCTATCTATCTATCTATCTATCTATCTATCTATCTATCTATCTATCTATCTATCTATGTCTATCCATCCATCCATCCATCCGTCCATCCCCCCCTCCACCTATCTATCTATCTATCTATCTATCTATCTATCTATCTATCTATCTATCTATCCCATCACATCTATCTATCCATCCCATCACATCTATCTATCCATCCATCCATCCATCGCTTCACCTATAGATCAGTTGTATCTTGTGTCTTAACAGGGGTAAAGGAAGTTTAAGGCCAGCCATGGGGGGAAAAAATGATCTGGGCCCTAAATTTGTAAAAATCAAGGTAAGCATTGTGGGTATTCTTTGTTAAGGGCAGGCAAATCTGAGGGGTTAAACAGATTAGAAACAGTTAAAAACCAGATCTTTCCCCCCCCCCTTTTCCAAATGCAGAGCTCATTGTGTCAGCCCCCTGTTAATATGCATCAGAAGACCTGAGCGGAGTGAATATGCGCCACAGCTGAATATGCAGCTGTTAATATTCAAGCCTACAAGCAGCCTCGGCGCCACTGCAAACAGCAGATGGAGGGGAAGCTGCATTTTACTAAACCATATGTCAGAACAAACAGAATACACATTCAACAAAACCATTTTTCACGACACGGAGAAGACGAAGTAAAACCAACCATATTTCAGTGCTGATATAATGCATTTTAAGTAAACCGTATTTCAGTGCAAGCAACACCATATTTTTTGGAATAACGCACCTTCCTGGGACCCAGAGTCTGAGGAACGCCAATTAGTCCTGATCCAAATCTAAAATATATTCCATTAACACCAGAAAACACACTGTGATCATATTTCACAACCACGTATCATGGCCAAGTCCAGTTTGGATTCAGCCCAATGGAAAACACATTTTCACTCATTTTCTGTTGTTAACCGACATTGGCGTTCAGTTTCCCCAGTAGGTAACACCTGAAAACACAGGTATCCAGCGCTCCCAGAGAGAATTAGCCATTTGTGGGTTGGATGCCATGTGAGTTTTACCTAAAAAAAAAAAAAAAGTTTTGTTTTGTTTTTTGGGGCTACTGACAACGAGCAATAACAGTCTGGACTGAATTAACAATGGTGGTATAAAGAATAGTACCCAAGGCAGCCATGTCGGTGTTGTCATTCAAAACTTAGCATTAAAATTCAACTGGTTAACAAGCAAATACAAGTAGAAATGATAATGAATGATTCATATAGGGCCGGATCTATGCCGATGTTACCCCTATGATACTTCAACCCATCGGGGCTGAATTAGTTAGCGGTTTCACGTCAGAGGCCGTGAAGGTTCTTTGACATAGCTGATAACTACTAGTAATATACCTACTAATGATATTTTAAGCACAAAAGTTTTTATTGTTGGGCAGAAGAGACTTTCCATGCTAAATGAGTTGAATACCTTTTAGAAAGCCACTTAATTTGTCATTGTATTTGTACAATGAAATTTGTTCTCTGCATTTAACCCATCCTATTGTATAGGAGCAGTGGCAGCTGCAGCACCCGGGGACCAACTCCAGTTCTTCTTTCCATTGCCTTGCTCAGGGACACAGATAGGAGTATTAACCCTAACATGCATGTCTTCTTGATGGTGGGAGAAAACCGGAGCACACACACACGCAGACACGGGGAGAACATGCAAACTCCAAACAGAAAGGACCTGGAACAGCCTGGGGTTCAAATCCAGGACCTTTTTGCTGTGAGGCACCAATGCTAACCACTGGGCCACCGTGCCGCCCTAACAGCCTTTTGTTAGGTATGCAGACAATGCAGGTAATCATAGTTTGGTTGTTCGTCAATCTTTTGTTGTTTGTTCCTATTTCCTACTATGAGATGTGTTAATGATGCCATCTTGCAGATATTCAACCACTGTATCTTGCAAGATTGTTGAGAGAATAGTTCTTGGAAAAAGTTAAAATTAAACTGAGAATCTATCGGCCGTTGGACTACAAGGTACAACCTATTAAATGTCAAATCTCAATCAATCAGATCAAATCAGTGATGAGGTGTGAAGATATTGTAATGGGTTGTTGTGTTTGCAGAGTGTTGACCGTTTATCCATGTAGACTTGCCGTAGTTTGACTTGCACTGGAAAAGCTTTACAAGCACAGCTGTTGTTCTTCCTTCTCCTCCATTCATTTTTCTCTGCCTGAACCCTAAAGTACTTATGTCTATAAGTAATCAGTGATATCTGATTTAAATACTTACTTTTTTGTGACACTCACCTGCGATAGTTATATGGAAAAGTTATTAGTTTGTGAGGTAAACTGAAGGACGATAGCGATGCTAATCACGTTATCTTGTGTATGGCTTTTCCTATGTTAAGTTAGCATTTGCGCTAATCGTTAGCCAGCTGTGGTCACTAATTAATGGTAAATCCCAGCACATGTTGATGTGCGTTTGTGTTGTGTATAGCAATTTATTATGAGAGGCCATATAGGCCATATTCCATACTTTACCTCTCACATATACATATGTGAAATCCTCTCACATACTACTGAAAATCCTCTCACATACTGAAATGTAATAGTTGTATGTAAGAGGATTTTCAGTAGTATGAGAGAGTATTTCCTATAAGTACGTGAGAGCATTCAATCACATATGTATGTGAGAGGTAAAGTATGGAATATGGCCTATACGGCCCCTCATAATTTATGATTCAGTGTTTGTTAACGTGAAAGCAAGTGTCAAACACATTACAAGTTGTGAACTGTTTTTTTTGTTTTTGTTTTTTAATGTATTTCAGTTTTACAGTGCTTTTGACAGTAAACACCATAAACTTACCTGCTGTCTCCTGGATGTTTATTAAGGAAGCTGTTTAGCTATCTGCCAAGCTAGCTATCATGTCGACCTTATAGCAAGGGCAGAATAACAAAGCATGAGAAATAATAAGTTCATAACAACTCCATAGCTGTACATTTGCCCATAAAATGCAACTTGATTGATTGATTGATTGATTGATTGATTGATTGATTGACTGATTGATACTGGCTCACAGTGCCATCTCGGTAGAAAGTTGGCGTTGCTATACCAAGATGAACGTATGTTTGCATGACTTTGCAAATTCAAGAAAAACTTTACACACTTGTCCCTGCTATCTTACATCCTGGGCAGTCCCCCAACATTACCACATACATCATAATTACTGTTTACTTTTAAGGGAACCTGGGAAATAAAATAAAATAAAATACAACAATTCCGATGGTCTTGTGTTGATGCTATGTTCTGGGACACATTTTAATTTGATATGCTTTAATAGTTGTTTTGTTTTACATGCATGCCTCTTTTATTTCTTTTCCATTTTCATGCATCGTGATTCATTTTATTAGAATTGAATTTAAGGCTGCAGCACCCCCCCCCCCGGTGCTATAAAACTTCATTCTAATCATCTAATCTAAACTAAACAGTAAATAACAGCAGCAGGATGAGAGCCGGTGCAGGGCAAACAAACTCCCCTTAAACAATATGAAGGATTATAAGAGGCTAGTTCGTGGATTTATGAGCCCATACCAACTCCCTGAGGTCCAACGTCTCAGTGCTCAGTTTGACTGATGTACCCGTGGTCAGGGCCGACAGGGGAAAGGATCCCTGAATTTATTCATACAAATCGATGATATTTAGATTAGGAAATGCTACATGTTCCACATTAATGTTCTGTTTCCCTTTGGCATAATTATCCAGAGCAACCTGTAATTAGTCATGCAAGACACCGCTGTCATTTCAGACACAAGTAGTCTTCAGATATCACGAGAGCCATATCGAAAGAACATACAGTTGACAATATCCAACAAACCTCCCTGAGGCGAACGGCGTTTCACTGTGCTACTTGAATAATGTTCCTGTACCAGTGGTTGACTGGTGTTTCTATTGTGCTGACTGACTGATTTTGTTGCTGTAGCACTGTCTGACTGATGATGGCCCCAGTTGTTCATTAGCAGCCAATCACAGCCCTGCAGACACAGAAACTCATGAATACGTAATGAAGAGAGATGATGGAGGGATGTGATTGGTGGGTTCTGCCGCAGGGAAGGAAATAGATTCTTCATAGCTGACACACAGACACAGTCAAACACATGCTCACACACACACACACACACACACACACACACACATTGATAAGCGTTTCAAGGTTGGACATGGGGATGTAGATGAAGAAGGACTTGTAGGCACACAAACATGCAAACGAACATATAACAAAAGGGCACATGTGAAAAGACAGTGGCGTGCTCACAGATGCACATTGATAAACACACAAAGACACTCACACAATGACCCGCAACAAAAACACAGAGCACACACCAAGAGCCAGGTGTTGAGATAGTAAGATTTGACATTGAAGCACACAATAGCCCAAAAGCTAATCTGTTCCAGTTCCTGTTTAAGAAATCACTTTTGGAGTTGTGACACTGCAGAGGAATAATATCTTCACCGTGATGATCAGCGACGATCCAGAGAAAAACGGCGAGACGAAAAGAAGGTGAGACGATCCTGCTCCCTCCCGATCTTCTAGTCAAGTTCAAGTTTATTGATCATTTCGTTAAAATGGATTAGTCACTTCGCTGGCCAGTCTGGGAGCGGCACAGCGTCAGCCACAGAGCAGCGCTGCTGGAGGTGAAGTGCTTCGCCTTGGTTGTTATCTGGTCCGCTGATTCAACCAAACCTTTCATTTGCCAGCCCAGGTCCAACCAAGATTGATTATTCAGTCAGTCCCGGGACTCAAACTGACAACCGTGTGCGTGCCGGCGAGCTTCTCTTGCTTGCGGCGTTAACCGTGGCAAGATGGAGAACTCTGCCTTGAGTTCGGTCATTCAACAACAAAAAGAAAACTTTTCTCAGTATGTCGAGTTAAGTACTTTCCCAGCTATTCTGTTGTGGTAAGAGTCCGGAAAATACGACTACAGAACCTGACATTTTCAACACGCTGTAATCAAACATACCGTAGCCTTGGTCCTGACTGGCGTCAAGTTGTGGTTATTTTCCTATGAATGTGTAATTATACCATGGCAGCTGAGGTCACAGGGTCAAGACTTGCTTGATGAAACCCAGAAAACAGTGTACCATGGCATTTTCAGTATGCTGATGCCGGTGAAAAATATGCCTACTAAAACCTTTCAAATTTAGTATGCATAGACGGCGTATTGATTTACAGGTGCTTCCCAGAATTCAAAAAGGACTTCTTCTGTGGTACAGCTGGCTGAAGGTCAGCACGAGTGCTCCCTCTTTCCCCGGGCCCGCTCATCTCCCTGGGCTACTTCAATCACGTTTTATACAGGCTCTTTGGATTAAGTCCATTATGATTCAACCCGGCCCACCTGGATTAGTTCCCAGACCGTGGACGGACCTTGCCTTCAGGCTCGCAGCGGACCGGCCTTGTGGTTCCCTCCCTCTCCCAGTGCTAGCCCTTTAGGTGCTCCTCCCTCCCATTTTCCCCCTTCATCCTCATCACTGTCACAGTTTGTGGGCTAAATGTCATTAATCATGAGCGGAGCACTATTAATTTTGGCAGTCCGTTGCTGAGGAGGCGGCGGCGAGAATGGGGAGATGGCGATGAGAGCTGCACAATATGGATTTGTGACAACGCCTGCAAAATCAACTCTCACTGACCCTATAGGGCTTTTTTATTTCTTTTATTCCTGGCATGGGATTTCAAATGAAAAAAAAAATTATAACGCTCTTTGGTTCATTTTGTGATGCTGCGAAACAACTGAGGATGAGGACAATGCTTCCTGTGTTTTAAGGAGTTTTTTTCCCCCCAAAACGCCCAAAGTAATTCTAAGGTAGCCATGCATGAAGAGCTAAAACCACTAAAGGAAACCTGTCTATCAATAATAGTGCTATGATACTGGCGTTAGTTCTCACTGGATATTTGGGTAGTCAAGCATCAACAAGATTTGTGGTTACTGACAATTATCAGATCATTAGAACAAATTACGCGCCGGTGGTTCGGCTTTGTCCATACCTTAAAATTAAAGGTGAGATGTTCATTATGTAAATTGGTCATTATTACTTCTGATGATGATATAATGGGTAATTTTTATGGATTCATTCAGTTACGCTGCTCCCTGTAAGTGTGCCCCCCCCCCATTGTCTGCATATCTGCACTTTGCACATATTTGGCGCATCTGCCCTTTTGGCGAGGGAATATTTTGCCTTTGTCCATATGATGCTGTTAATACATTGTGCCGCATTTATGGCAGGCGCTCTCAAACCAATCCTCCGGACCGCCAAGCACTGTTGGTTTAGAATTTTGCCAGGAAGTTAATCATATATTCACTTATTGTGCCAGGTCTAAAATCTCCCTGATTAGATGGCCGGAGTATCTGACACAACAAGTGAACTCAATTAACTACCTGGCACAATACAACACCTGCAGTACCGTGGGTCCCCAAGAACCAGATTGGATCACTCAATATAGTATATGTGGGGCAAGCCTGGCTGCAAACCCAGAATTCCTCTGCTGGGACCATGAAAAGATGAAGATGATCTCAAGTTGCCCTGAATAGGAATATCTGTCAACTGTCCACATTGTTCTACAAAATGAGATAAACAGAATTTCTCTATGTGGGGTCAGCTTAGGCCACCCCAAGGGGATCCAAACTGGGAGGTAATGAAAATAAATAGTGCAGCGTATACTCACTACCAGAAAGACATATATCCCTAAAATAAAATCGTTAATTCTGAATACCAATGTACTCTGGATTCGAATGTTAAAATTCAACATAATCAATTGCAAAATGGAATTTTATATGTTTTCTTTAGAAATTATTCACTATTTGAGCATTTGCTCAAACTCACAAAATTTACAATTCAAATGATTAATTTCAAAGGTCACGGCCATTCTCTTGACAAATTACATGGCAAACGTTACTGAGTGCATAATAATAATGTTTGAAATCTAACTAAAAACATCCCTACATATTCATAACCGAATCATCCATTGCAAACACTACTTGGATGCTCGAGAGGGAAAATTCCAGAAGTGACAAGACCCTGTCTATTGCTCTACGTCTCCCTTTCTACAACCCATACCCCCATTATTCCATGTCTGTCTCTGCAATTATTTTTTTTGTGGATTTCCCCCCCAATTGTATCTGTCCAGTTGCTCCACTCTTCCACCTCCTCTGCTGATCCGGGGAGGGCTGCAGACTACCACATGCCTCCTCCGATACACATGGAGTCGCCATCTGCTTCTTTTCACCTGACAGTGAGGAGTTTCGCCAGGGGGACGTAGCGCGTGGGAGGATCACGCTATTCCCCCCTCCTCCCCGCACAGGCGCCCCGACTGACCAGAGGAGGTGCTAGTGCAGCGACCAGGACACATACCCACATCCGGCTTCCCACCCGCAGACACGGCCAATTGTGTTTACAGGGATGCCCGACCAAGCTGGAGGCAACATGGAGACTCCATCTGGCGATCTCCGTGTTGGTAGGCAACGGAATAGACCGCCACGCCACCCAGTTATTATCTTTTTTTGTGTGTATGTATGAAGTCTACATCAAGTTTGGACTTAAGGTTAGCTTTAAGCATACAGCCAACTTTTTTATTGGGAAGATGGGAAGAGTCCTGACGTTACAGCTTCATTCAACACCACTCTCACACGTTGGTACGCATGTCTATAGTTGTGATGACTCTTCCTTGACAACGTACAATTATTTCGTACCCCCAACTACATGCCCAACTTTAATCCTTACCCTAACCATAATTGTAACTTTGACCTTAAACCCAAATCCTAACTGATTCTCACAAATGTAGCTGGGCAAGAACACACACACACACACACACACACACACACCTAACACCAACGCTGTGTTCATTAATAAGGGACAAACATAATTCCTCAGTGTTCCGGTTGGGAAAAGAAACCGTACAGTAAATGGGATCCCTGGCAGCCATTCAAATGGCCGGACAGCTGACTTACTGACCAGCTGACTGGCTAGCTTCCAGGCTGACTAAATGACTGAGTGACTGTCTGGCGATAGGGGCTTGCTGACTTATTGACAGTGACATCTCACATGACACTCCTAACCAAGCAGCACACAGTAGGTGCCACTGTGACAGTCACAGAAACTTTCTGAGCAGCAGGCGGTCCAAGAAACTTACTAAATGACAATTACCATGGAGGCCCACAGATGTCTGGCTCACAATAAGAGCTTTTCTAAATTCTAACTTCATACCTGACTATTTGTCTCAGTGGACAGGTGGTCAGCTCACACATTAAATTACTTACTGATTGATAATGGTCCAATCCCAATGTGGGTGGGTGGGGGGGGGCATTAGGATTGGACCATTATCAATCAGGCTCGAACCCTCATGGACTTAACTGGCATCACCCGGTAGGTGCTTGAGTGTGAGAGGCTGCAAGGGGCTTAAAATGGTATGAACAGGAATGGGACAGCACTTTGCGACATATCACATGACCATAATGATGCCAAGAGATGTTTTGTACTATTATAAGTTTGGGACTTTTTATGATTTGCGCATCTTACGGAGTGGATGAGAGGTAATTGTCAAATAATCAATGTACTAGTGCCCCCCCCACCTTTTTTTCTCCCCGATTGAACTTAGCCAATTCCTCCACTCTTCCGATGCTCCACCCTCTCCGCCAATTCGGGGAGGGCTGCAGACTACCACATGCCTCCTCCGATACATGTAGAGTCGCAAGCTGCTACTTTTCACCTGACAGTGAGGCGTTTCACCAGGGGGACGTAGCGCATGGGAGGATCACATTATTCCCCCCCAGTTCCCCCTCCCCCCTGAACAGGCACCCCCTGACTGACCAGAGGAGGGGCTAGTGCAGCAACCAGGACACATGCCCACATCCGTCCAATTGTGTCTGTAGGGACGCCCAACCAAGCTGGGGTTAACACGGGGATTTGAACCATGATCCCCAGAATAGATCGCCACACCACCCAGACAACCCTCATTAAGCATCATCAAGCAGAAACTAAAAGAAACGGTTGATGAATAAACTAGGTGTGTAGTATAGTGTATGCTTGCACTGCTCTGATTTCATGTGTTTTTATGTACCAGCTAATATCCTTGTTAATATAGTGTTTCTTTATACGTGTAGGCATACCATCCCACCCAATATGCTACGCTGAACACCCGTGTCCTTCAACACTTGCTCATTTACCTTTTTTTTTTTTAAACACTTCCAGGGTTCCGCTCGTAACCCAGCACTTAACGTCACAATGCTATGAACTCTGGGTAATTCCCATAGGCAACATCTGCAGAAATGTGGACTTACAGAAAGTGTGCATAAAGGGCTCAAAATGTCTGCGAGAGAGCCCTCGTGCACTTGATGATTTGACAGCGGGACTGCGCCTCTAAGTCCGTGAGTCCGTGAGTGTGGACGTTGGGATTGGGCCATACTGACTGGGTGGATGTATGGATTACCCAGAATTCCCACATCATGTCGATTTAAGTCATGCGGTTCTCAACAGATTTGCTGTGACTTATCAATTGGATTTATTGCTGGTAAATTTATAGGACATTTTTTCTGTGTACATATTTTAAAAAAAGGTAATGA
>NW_026611479.1:0-12500 GCF_029633865.1 Lampris incognitus
AGGCCTTGTACGCAGTCACTGTAAAGGTTCTCAACAGAACATCACTAGCCGGCGTGCAGGAGTCGAGGTGGTTGAGTTTGTTGGCACCAGGCTCATCCCCCAGGGGCAGCTGGAGGGTCCTTGTACAAACCCCCCATTGAGAAACGCACTGCGGATCTACAGTGGAGGGTGGTACACGGGGCTGTGGCTACGAACAGACATGTGGCACACTTTGATCCTAGGGTAGGGAGTCAATGCTCTTTCTGCAATGATGAGGAAACCCTACAGCACTTATGGCTTAGATGTCCCAGGTTGGGCCCTCTTTTCTCTGTACTGCAGCGGTGGCTCAGAGGTTTAGGAGAGGTTCTTGCGGACAGCCTGTTTGTCTTTGGTCCGAGGTACATGGCAGCACAGTGCAGACGTATCACCTTGGTTAATTTTTTGATAGGACAGGCGAAAATGAGCATTTGGCTTAGCAGAAGGAACAAGATGAAAGGCACAGGGTCCACAGACGCCATGCTCATGTTCAGGGGTCTAGTGGCTGCTCGGCTGAAAATAGAGTTCATGTTCTTCAACCTTAGTTCAAACCTAGAAGGATTTATTTCTATGTGGGGACATGGGGATGTGCTGTGCACAGTGGAAGACCAAGTGCTTATTCTTAATCTTTGAAAAAAGGGGAAATAGGGGGAAGGTGTATCCTTTGTTTTTACTGTGTATGGCGATTGTTGTGTTTTTCCACTATGTATATGAGTTTTTGTGTTGATGTTATCTTGATGTGACTGAAGAATTGGAACATTAAAGGCTTGGTTAAAGGTCAAAGGTCTCTCTCTCTCTCTCTCTCCCTCTCTCTCTCTTCCCTCTCTCTCCTCTCTCTCTCTCTCTCTCTCTCTCTCTCTCTCTCTCTCTCTCCCCTCTCTCTCTCTTCCCTCTCTCTCCCTCTCTCTCTCTCCCTCTCTCTCCCTCTCTCTCTCTCTCTCTCTCTCTCTCTCTCTCTCTCTCTCTCTCTCTCTCTCTCTCTCTCTCTCTCTCTCTCTCTCTCTCTCTCTCTCTCTCTCTCTCTCTCTCAGCCAAGCAGAAAACCCCGTCAGTCAACACTTTCTGAACATCACGCCCACAGACATGACCTGACTGCTGTAGAGAGACAGATTCAGACAGATGGAGACGGATGGTCTGTGGTTTTAATGAACATCTCTGTCAGATGTATGACGTCATACTGATCTGCTGTCGTCACACATACACCCCTCCTCCATGAAACACACAGTGACGTCACAGAGGCCCCAGCCCTCCTCGTCTCACTGTCGGTCCATCTTCATCACATGTCTTCCAACAGAAACTGTTGAAGAGCATCCAGAGAACTCTGTAGTCTCTCAGTGTCTGCACAAGATGTGCTGTGCGAGAACAGGAAGCACCGTTTCCCACCAGGGGGCGGCGGTCTTCTCTAATATATTTGGACCCTTCATACTCTGTTAATACCCCCCCCCGGCGCCGTCGGCACGCCCCGAGCATCGGATCTGTTGCTGTTAATGATGAGAAAGTGAAAGACTAGTGAATTATGGATTCAGACTCACCAGACCCGTACAGGTTCTGCAGACACATTCACCGCCTTTATCATAAAAGTCTGGTGAACTCATCCCGTCCCTCTGCAGAGGGTTCCTCACAGCATGATAACGGAGCCTCAGCTGACTGGTTCACCAGCAGAACATCCACATGAAGGACAGCAAAGAACTTCCACATGGAGGACAGTAAAGAACTTCCACATGGAGGACAGTAAAGAACTTCCACATGGAGGACAGTAAAGAACTTCCACATGGAGGACAGTAAAGAACTTCCACATGCAGGACAGTAAAGAACGTCCACATGGAGGACAGTAAAGAACGTCCACATGGAGGACAGTAAAGAACGTCCACATGGAGGACAGTAAAGAACTTCCACATGGAGGACAGTAAAGAACTTCCACATGAAGGACAGCTAAGAACTTCCACATGGAGGACAGTAAAGAACTTCCACATGCAGGACAGTAAAGAACTTCCACATGGAGGACAGTAAAGAACTTCCACATGGAGGACAGTAAAGAACTTCCACATGGAGGACAGTAAAGAACTTCCACATGCAGGACAGTAAAGAACTTCCATATGGAGGACAGTAAAGAACTTCCACATGGAGGGACAGTACAGAACGTCCACATGAGGGACAGTAAAGAACTTCCACATGCAGGACAGTAAAGAACTTCCATATGGAGGACAGTAAAGAACGTCCACATGGAGGACAGTAAAGAACTTCCACATGGAGGACAGTAAAGAACGTCCACATGAGGGACAGTAAAGAACATCCACATGGAGGACAGTAAAGAACGTCCAAATGAGGGACAGTAAAGAACTTCCACATGGAGGACAGTAAAGAACGTCCACATGAGGGACAGTAAAGAACTTCCATATCGAGGACAGTAAAGAACGTCCACATGGAGGACAGTAAAGAACGTCCACATGAGGGACAGTAAAGAACTTCCACATGGAGGACAGTAAAGAACGTCCACATGAGGGACAGTAAAGAACGTCCACATGGAGGACAGTAAAGAACTTCCACATGGAGGACAGTAAAGAACTTCCACATGGAGGACAGTAAAGAACGTCCACATGAGGGACAGTAAAGAACTTCCACATGGAGGACAGTAAAGAACTTCCAAATGAGGGACAGTAAAGAACGTCCACATGGAGGACAGTAAAGAACTTCCACATGGAGGACAGTAAAGAACTTCCACATGGAGGACAGTAAAGAACTTTCACATGGAGGACAGTAAAGAACTTCCACATGGAGGGACAGTAAAGAACTTCCACATGGAGGACAGTAAAGAACGTCCATATGAGGGACAGTAAAGAACTTCCACATGGAGGACAGTAAAGAACGTCCACATGAGGGACAGTAAAGAACTTCCACATGGAGGACAGTAAAGAACGTCCACATGGAGGACAGTAAAGAACTTCCACATGGAGGACAGTAAAGAACGTCCACATGAGGGACATTAAAGAACGTCCACATGAGGGACAGTAAAGAAAGTCCACGTGGAGGACAGTAAAGAACGTCCACATGGAGGACAGTAAAGAACTTCCACATGAGGGACGGTAAAGAAAGTCCACATGGAGGACAGTAAAGAACTTCCACATGGAGGACAGTAAAGAACTTCCATATGGAGGACAGTAAAGAACGTCCACATGAGGGACAGTAAAGAACGTCCACATGAGGGACAGTAAAGAAAGTCCACATGGAGGACAGTAAAGAACTTCCATATGGAGGACAGTAAAGAACTTCCACATGGAGGACAGTAAAGAACTTCCACATGGAGGACAGTAAAGAAAGTCCACATGGAGGACAGTAAAGAACTTCCACATGGAGGACAGTAAAAAACGTCCACATGGAGGACAGTAAAGAACTTCCACATGAGGGACAGTAAAGAACTTCCACATGGAGGACAGTAAAGAACGTCCACATGAAGGACAGTAAAGAACGTCCACATGAGGGACAGTAAAGAACTTCCACATGGAGGACAGTAAAGTACTTCCACATGGGGAACAGTAAAGAACATCCAAATGAGGGACAGTAAAGAACGTCCACATGGAGGACAGTAAAGAACTTCCACATGGAGGACAGTAAAGAACTTCCACATGGAGGACAGTAAAGAACTTCCACATGAGGGACAGTAAAGAACTTCCACATGGAGGACAGTAAAGAACTTCCACATGGAGGACAGTAAAGAACGTCCACATGGAGGACAGTAAAGAACTTTCACATGGAGGACAGTAAAGAACTTCCACATGAGGGACAGTAAAGAACTTCCACATGGAGGACAGTAAAGAACGTCCACATGGAGGACAGTAAAGAACTTCCACATGGAGGACAGTAAAGAACGTCCACATGAGGGACAGTAAAGAACGTCCACATGAGGGACGGTAAAGAAAGTCCACATGGAGGACAGTAAAGAACGTCCATATGGAGGACAGTAAAGAACGTCCACATGAGGGACAGTAAAGAAAGTCCACATGGAGGACAGTAAAGAACGTCCACATGAGGGACAGTAAAGAAAGTCCACATGGAGGACAGTAAAGAACTTCCACATGAGGGACAGTAAAGAACTTCCACATGGAGGACAGTAAAGAAAGTCCACATAGAGGACAGTAAAGAACTTCCACATGGAGGACAGTAAAGAACGTCCACATGGAGGACAGTAAAGAACTTCCACATGAGGGACAGTAAAGAACTTCCACATGGAGGACTGTAAAGAACGTCCACATGGAGGACAGTAAAGAACTTCCACATGGAGGACAGTAAAGAAAGTCCACATGGAGGACAGTAAAGAACTTCCACATGGAGGACAGTAAAGAACGTCCACATGGAGGACAGTAAAGAACATCCACATGAGGGACAGGAAAGAACTTCCACATGGAG
The DNA here is from genome assembly GCF_029633865.1 of Lampris incognitus. Lineage (NCBI taxonomy): Eukaryota > Metazoa > Chordata > Actinopteri > Lampriformes > Lampridae > Lampris > Lampris incognitus. The sequence continues at coordinate 4,420 of NW_026611479.1, forward strand.
GACAGTAAAGAACGTCCACATGGAGGACAGTAAAGAACTTCCACATGGAGGACAGTAAAGAACGTCCACATGAGGGACAGTAAAGAACGTCCACATGAGGGACAGTAAAGAACATCCACATGAGGGACAGGAAAGAACTTCCACATGGAGGACAGTAAAGAACGTCCACATGGAGGACAGTAAAGAACTTCCACATGGAGGACAGTAAAGAAAGTCCACATGGAGGACAGTAAAGAACTTCCACATGGAGGACAGTAAAGAACGTCCACATGGAGGACAGTAAAGAACATCCACATGAGGGACAGGAAAGAACTTCCACATGGAGGACAGTAAAGAACGTCCACATGGAGGACAGTAAAGAACTTCCACATGGAGGACAGTAAAGAACGTCCACATGAGGGACAGTAAAGAACGTCGACATGAGGGACAGTAAAGAAAGTCCAAATGGAGGACAGTAAAGAACGTCCACATGGAGGACAGTAAAGAACTTCCATATGGAGGACGGTAAAGAAAGTCCACATGGAGGACAGTAAAGAACTTCCACATGAAGGACAGTAAAGAACTTCCACATGGAGGACAGTAAAGAACGTCCACATGGAGGACAGTAAAGAACTTCCACATGAGGGACAGGAAAGAACTTCCACATGGAGGACAGTAAAGAACGTCCACATGGAGGACAGTAAAGAACTTCCACATGGAGGACAGTAAAGAAAGTCCACATAGAGGACAGTAAAGAACTTCCACATGGAGGACAGTAAAGAACGTCCACATGGAGGACAGTAAAGAACTTCCACATGAGGGACAGTAAAGAACTTCCACATGGAGGACAGTAAAGAACTTCCACATGGAGGACAGTAAAGAAAGTCCACATGGAGGACAGTAAAGAACTTCCACATGGAGGACAGTAAAGAACGTCCACATGGAGGACAGTAAAGAACGTCCATATGAGGGACAGTAAAGAACTTCCACATGGAGGACAGTAAAGAACGTCCACATGAGGGACAGTAAAGAACTTCCACATGGAGGACAGTAAAGAACTTCCAAATGAGGGACAGTAAAGAACGTCCACATGGAGGACAGTAAAGAACTTCCACATGGAGGACAGTAAAGAACTTCCACATGGAGGACAGTAAAGAACTTTCACATGGAGGACAGTAAAGAACTTCCACATGGAGGACAGTAAAGAACTTCCACATGGAGGACAGTAAAGAACGTCCATATGAGGGACAGTAAAGAACTTCCACATGGAGGACAGTAAAGAACGTCCACATGAGGGACAGTAAAGAACTTCCACATGGAGGACAGTAAAGAACGTCCACATGGAGGACAGTAAAGAACTTCCACATGGAGGACAGTAAAGAACGTCCACATGAGGGACATTAAAGAACGTCCACATGAGGGACAGTAAAGAAAGTCCACGTGGAGGACAGTAAAGAACGTCCACATGGAGGACAGTAAAGAACTTCCACATGAGGGACGGTAAAGAAAGTCCACATGGAGGACAGTAAAGAACTTCCACATGGAGGACAGTAAAGAACTTCCATATGGAGGACAGTAAAGAACGTCCACATGAGGGACAGTAAAGAACGTCCACATGAGGGACAGTAAAGAAAGTCCACATGGAGGACAGTAAAGAACTTCCATATGGAGGACAGTAAAGAACTTCCACATGGAGGACAGTAAAGAACTTCCACATGGAGGACAGTAAAGAAAGTCCACATGGAGGACAGTAAAGAACTTCCACATGGAGGACAGTAAAAAACGTCCACATGGAGGACAGTAAAGAACTTCCACATGAGGGACAGTAAAGAACTTCCACATGGAGGACAGTAAAGAACGTCCACATGAAGGACAGTAAAGAACGTCCACATGAGGGACAGTAAAGAACTTCCACATGGAGGACAGTAAAGTACTTCCACATGGGGAACAGTAAAGAACATCCAAATGAGGGACAGTAAAGAACGTCCACATGGAGGACAGTAAAGAACTTCCACATGGAGGACAGTAAAGAACTTCCACATGGAGGACAGTAAAGAACTTCCACATGAGGGACAGTAAAGAACTTCCACATGGAGGACAGTAAAGAACTTCCACATGGAGGACAGTAAAGAACGTCCACATGGAGGACAGTAAAGAACTTTCACATGGAGGACAGTAAAGAACTTCCACATGAGGGACAGTAAAGAACTTCCACATGGAGGACAGTAAAGAACGTCCACATGGAGGACAGTAAAGAACTTCCACATGGAGGACAGTAAAGAACGTCCACATGAGGGACAGTAAAGAACGTCCACATGAGGGACGGTAAAGAAAGTCCACATGGAGGACAGTAAAGAACGTCCATATGGAGGACAGTAAAGAACGTCCACATGAGGGACAGTAAAGAAAGTCCACATGGAGGACAGTAAAGAACGTCCACATGAGGGACAGTAAAGAAAGTCCACATGGAGGACAGTAAAGAACTTCCACATGAGGGACAGTAAAGAACTTCCACATGGAGGACAGTAAAGAAAGTCCACATAGAGGACAGTAAAGAACTTCCACATGGAGGACAGTAAAGAACGTCCACATGGAGGACAGTAAAGAACTTCCACATGAGGGACAGTAAAGAACTTCCACATGGAGGACTGTAAAGAACGTCCACATGGAGGACAGTAAAGAACTTCCACATGGAGGACAGTAAAGAAAGTCCACATGGAGGACAGTAAAGAACTTCCACATGGAGGACAGTAAAGAACGTCCACATGGAGGACAGTAAAGAACATCCACATGAGGGACAGGAAAGAACTTCCACATGGAGGACAGTAAAGAACGTCCACATGGAGGACAGTAAAGAACTTCCACATGGAGGACAGTAAAGAACGTCCACATGAGGGACAGTAAAGAACGTCCACATGAGGGACAGTAAAGAACATCCACATGAGGGACAGGAAAGAACTTCCACATGGAGGACAGTAAAGAACGTCCACATGGAGGACAGTAAAGAACTTCCACATGGAGGACAGTAAAGAAAGTCCACATGGAGGACAGTAAAGAACTTCCACATGGAGGACAGTAAAGAACGTCCACATGGAGGACAGTAAAGAACATCCACATGAGGGACAGGAAAGAACTTCCACATGGAGGACAGTAAAGAACGTCCACATGGAGGACAGTAAAGAACTTCCACATGGAGGACAGTAAAGAACGTCCACATGAGGGACAGTAAAGAACGTCGACATGAGGGACAGTAAAGAAAGTCCAAATGGAGGACAGTAAAGAACGTCCACATGGAGGACAGTAAAGAACTTCCATATGGAGGACGGTAAAGAAAGTCCACATGGAGGACAGTAAAGAACTTCCACATGAAGGACAGTAAAGAACTTCCACATGGAGGACAGTAAAGAACGTCCACATGGAGGACAGTAAAGAACTTCCACATGAGGGACAGGAAAGAACTTCCACATGGAGGACAGTAAAGAACGTCCACATGGAGGACAGTAAAGAACTTCCACATGGAGGACAGTAAAGAAAGTCCACATAGAGGACAGTAAAGAACTTCCACATGGAGGACAGTAAAGAACGTCCACATGGAGGACAGTAAAGAACTTCCACATGAGGGACAGTAAAGAACTTCCACATGGAGGACAGTAAAGAACTTCCACATGGAGGACAGTAAAGAAAGTCCACATGGAGGACAGTAAAGAACTTCCACATGGAGGACAGTAAAGAACGTCCACATGGAGGACAGTAAAGAACATCCACATGAGGGACAGGAAAGAACTTCCACATGGAGGACAGTAAAGAACGTCCACATGGAAGACAGTAAAGAACTTCCACATGGAGGACAGTAAAGAACGTCCACATGAGGGACAGTAAAGAACGTCCACATGAGGGACAGTAAAGAAAGTCCAAATGGAGGACAGTAAAGAACGTCCACATGGAGGACAGTAAAGAACTTCCATATGGAGGACGGTAAAGAAAGTCCACATGGAGGACAGTAAAGAACTTCCACATGGAGGACAGTAAAGAACTTCCACATGGAGGACAGTAAAGAACGTCCACATGGAGGACAGTAAAGAACTTCCACATGAGGGACAGGAAAGAACTTCCACATGGAGGACAGTAAAGAACTTCCACATGGAGGACAGTAAAGAACTTCCACATGGAGGACAGTAAAGAACGTCCACATGGAGGACAGTAAAGAACTTCCACATGAGGGACAGTAAAGAACTTCCACATGGAGGACAGTAAAGAACTTCCACATGGAGGACAGTAAAGAACGTCCACATGAGGGACAGTAAAGAACGTCCACATGAGGGACAGTAAAGAAAGTCCACATGGAGGACAGTAAAGAACGTCCACATGGAGGACAGTAAAGAACGTCCACATGGAGGACAGTAAAGAACTTCCACATGGAGGACAGTAAAGAACGTCCACATGAGGGACAGTAAAGAACGTCCACATGAGGGACAGTAAAGAAAGTCCACATGGAGGACAGTAAAGAACGTCCACATGGAGGACAGTAAAGAACGTCCACATGGAGGACAGTAAAGAACGTCCACATGAGGGACGGTAAAGAAAGTCCACATGGAGGACAGTAAAGAACTTCCACATGGAGGACAGTAAAGAACTTCCACATGGAGGACAGTAAAGAAAGTCCACATGGAGGACAGTAAAGAACGTCCCCATGGAGGACAGTAAATAACGTCCACATGGAGGACAGTAAAGAACTTCCACATGGAGGACAGTAAAGAACGTCCCCATGGAGGACAGTAAATAACGTCCACATGGAGGACAGTAAAGCGCTGAAGTGAAATGGAGGCGCTGATACAAAGAAAGATCGCTTACTGGAGAGAGCGGGCGGGCGTTAAGACGCGCTCGCTCGCGCGCGCGTGTTGGTGGTGGTGGTGGGAGGGGAGGGGGTAGTGGGGGAGGGGGCGGGAGGGGGCGGGGGCCCAGCGCCCCGACGCTTCACTGCTCCTCATTCAGTTTGAACGGAGCTGCTCAACACGGCGGACGGTCCGCCCCGGGTTCTGCAGACGGACGGACGGACGGACGGACGGACGGACAGGGTCTTTGCGGTAGGACTCGGAGAGACAGCATTTTATTGCCATGCTGGACCTGGCTGTGTCTCTCGGGCTGTGAGCCGGATGGAGCCGCGGGGCAGCAGGGGCGGCGGACGGGACGGAGACGCGGACGCGGAGCGGGGCCGACTGCGGGAGAGGCTCGAGGCGGCGCTGGCTCGGCTGGCGGACCTGGAGCGGCTGAGACGCGGACAGGAAGCGCTGGTCCGGAACGCGCTGACGGGCCGGGAGGAGGCGCCGGCGCCGAGAGAGAGACGGGGGGAGAGGGAGGAAACGGAGGACAGACTCGTGGAGGAGGAGGAGAGACTTGTGGAGGAGAACATTCTGCTGCTGAGACAACAGCTGGTAAGTTCTGACCCGGTCCGTTTCAAACACTCCCGACACGTTCACATACGGTTCTTTAAGACGGAAGGAGTTCTGGATCAGGATCGACATTTGCCACGTTGGGCGCGCGGTCAGGGTATTAAAGGGAGGGGGTATTAATTCACCAGAAAATGGGGTAGAAATAAGTCAGTAACATGAAATGAATATTTACAACTGTTTCCTCTCAGGATTCGCCTTTCTAAACTGGCCCGCGTCCAGAACTTGTTCTGAGTGTTCAAGTAAAAGAGGCGCGTAACTGTGCGTGCGTTTGAATTATTATGAATTATTATGAATTATTATGAATTATTACAATACTTTCCAATCAACTAATCTGTAACACCAGACTGCGAAGCAGCACATAACAATAACGGGCCCATTATGAATCGGCGACTGTTATCCGCTTCCTCCTGACGGCCCGGGGGGCGGGGCTTAGCTGCGCTGTAGCGTGGGCGTGTCAACACAAATGGGCGTGTCGACACGAACAAGTGGAAAGTGAAATGTCATTGGGCGGATTAGTTACGGAAGCTGAGGACGAAGGTGGGTGGTGGAGGTTGGGGTTACGGGGCCTGAGGACGAAGGTGGGTGGTGAAGGTTGGGGTTACGGGGGCTGAGGATGAAGGTGGGTGGTCCAGGTTGGGGTTACGGGGGCTGAGGATGAAGGTGGGTGGTCCAGGTTGGGGTTACGGAGGCTGAGGATGAAGGTGGGTGGTGGAGGTTGGGGTTACGGGGGCTGAGGGTGAAGGTGGGTGGTCCAGGTTGGGGTTACGGGGGCTGAGGATGAAGGTGGGTGGTGGAGGTTGGGGTTACGGGGGCTGAGGGTGAAGGTGGGTGGTGGAGGTTGGGGTTACGGAGGCTGAGGATGAAGGTGGGTGGTGGAGGTTGGGGTTACGGGGGCTGAGGATGAAGGTGGGTCGTCCAGGTTGGGGTTACGGAGGCTGAGGATGAAGGTGGGTGGTGGAGGTTGGGGTTACGGGGGCTGAGGGTGAAGGTGGGTGGTCCAGGTTGGGGTTACGGAGGCTGAGGATGAAAGTGGGTGGTGGAGGTTGGGGTTACGGGGGCTGAGGATGAAGGTGGGTGGTCCAGGTTGGGGTTACGGGGGCTGAGGACGAAGGTGGGTGATGAAGGTTGGGGTTACGGAAGCTGAGGACGAAGGTGGGTGATGAAGGTTGGGTTACGGAGGCTGAGGGTGAAGGTGGGTGGTGGAGGTTGGGGTTACGGAGGCTGAGGGTGAAGGTGGGTGGTGGAGGTTGGGGTAACGGAGGCTGAGGATGAAGGTGGGTGATGAAGGTTGGGGTTACGGAGGCTGAGGATGAAGGTGGGTGGTGAAGGTTGGGGTTACAGAGGCTGAGGATGAAGGTGGGTGGTGGAGGTTGGGGTTACGGAGGCTGAGGATGAAGGTGGGTGATGAAGGTTGGGGTTACGGAGGCTGAGGATGAAGGTGGGTGGTGAAGGTTGGGGTTACGGAGGCTGAGGATGAAGGTGGGTGATGAAGGTTGGGGTTACGGAGGCTGAGGATGAAGGTGGGTGGTGAAGGTTGGGGTTACGGAGGCTGAGGATGAAGGTGGGTGGTGAAGGATGGGGTTACGGAGGCTGAGGATGAAGGTGGGTGGTGAAGGTTGGGGTTACAGAGGCTGAGGATGAAGGTGGGTGGTGGAGGTTGGGGTTACGGAGGCTGAGGATGAAGGTGGGTGATGAAGGTTGGGGTTACGGAGGCTGAGGATGAAGGTGGGTGGTGGAGGTTGGGGTTACAGAGGCTGAGGATGAAGGTGGGTGATGAAGGTTGGGGTTACGGAGGCTGAGGATGAAGGTGGGTGGTGGAGGTTGGGGTTACAGAGGCTGAGGATGAAGGTGGGTGATGAAGGTTGGGGTTACGGAGGCTGAGGATGAAGGTGGGTGGTGGAGGTTGGGGTTACAGAGGCTGAGGATGAAGGTGGGTGGTGGAGGTTGGGGTCCAGGGTTTTGCACGACCACGTCTTAGTCCCGCGTCACCCCCCCCCTGCTCGTGTCGACACGCCCACACGCCAGCGCCGTGTCCGTCTGCGGCTGCGCGCTGCTCCCTGTGGCTCCTTTAAGAGGGGAGGGGCTCTGAGAACGTACCCGCTTTCCGTTAGGAGTCTGATTCTGGACCGAATCCGGATCAGACTCTGGAATGTTTTAGGAGGAAGACGAGCCGCTGGTTTACCTTTTTAATGGCAGACAGAGGCGTCTCTGCACTGAAGCACCATGGCATGTGGACATGGTGGAGGACATGGTGGAGGACATGGTGGAGGACATGGTGGAGCCCCAAAATACACACCAGGGGGCGTTTAGACAGGGATATGGGAGTTTGCTATTCACAGAACACACACACACACAGACACACACAGACACACACAGACACACACACACACACACACACACAGACACAGACACACAGACACACACACACACAGACACACACACACACACACAGACACACACACACACACACAGACACACAGACACACACACACACACACAGACACACACACACACACACAGGCCTCCAGTGTTGGTTAGTGTCTCCGTGTGTTGGGTTTGTTCATCTTTTGTCTCGGTTTTGCCAAAGTGGGTTTCACGTGTTGTCAAGCAGACATGAACACGGGTTCTACCAGGTTGTATGGAGAACCGTTC
>NW_026611479.1:17500-26419 GCF_029633865.1 Lampris incognitus
TGGACATTTACACCAGCAGCTCCACCAGCACATTTACACCCGCAGCTCCACCTGGACACTTAGACCAGCAGCTCCACCTGGACACTTAGACCAGCAGCTCCACCTGGATATTTACACTACCAGCTCCACCTGCACATTTAGACCGCAGCTCCACCTGGACATTTACACCAGCAGCTCCACCTGGACATTTAGACCAGCCAGCTCCACCTGGACATTTAGACCAGCAGCTCCACTTGGACATTTACACCAGCAGCTCCACCTGGACATTTGGACCAGCAGCTCCACCTGGACATTTAAACCAGCAGCTCCACCTGGACATTTACACCAGCAGCTCCACCTGGACATTTACATCCGCAGCTCCACCTGGACATTTAAACCAGCAGCTCCACCTGGACGTTTAGACTGCAGCTCCACCTGGACATTTACACCCACACCTCCACCTGGACATTTACACCAGCAGCTCCACCTGGACATTTACACCCACAGCTCCACCTGGACATTTAGACCAGCAGCTCCACCTGGACATTTACACGGGCAGCTCCACCTGGACATTAGACCAGCAGCTCAATCTGGACATTTACACCAGCAGCTCCACCTGGACATTTACACCCACAGCTCCACCTGGACATTTACACCAGCAGCTCCACCTGGACATTTAGACCAGCAGCTCCACCTGGTCATTTACACGGGCAGCTCCACCTGGACATTTAGACCAGCAGCTCCACCTGGACATTTAGACCCGCAGTTCCACCTGGACATTTAGACCAGCAGCTCCACCTGGACATTTAGACCAGCAGCTCCACCTGGACATTTAGACCAGCAGCTCCACCTGGACATTTACACCAGCAGCTCCACCTGGACATTTAGGACCGCAGCTCCACCTTGATATTTAGACCAGCAGCTCCACCTGGACATTTAGACCAGCAGCTCCACCTGGACATTTAGACCAGCAGCTCCACCTGGATATTTAGACCAGCAGCTCCACCTGGAGGTTGTTTACCCACCAGTTACCTCCCAGTTCATTAACCTCCCTCACAAGAGGTTTTGTCTTCTCGTGCTTTTTGTTGAGTTGCAGAAGCAGAGGACGTGTAGGACTTCCTGTCCAGGGAAGGAAACTGAAACACTCTGACGGACTGGGCAGACCAGATCTTTCTTGCTCACCACAAATCAGGGGACTTCAAAGCAGGAGTTCTGGACATCTGCTGAATTAGAATTAAATCTTTCATAAAGCAACTTTTCCAGACTTGACAGAGATCTGGCCTGCATTACTAACCCCCCCCCCCCCCCACACACACACACACACATTCCTCTCTCCCAGCTAGCAACAAATGGCTGCATGCCCCCTCCTCCCTTTGACATGCCAGATATCCAGACCTGCTGTGGAGGCAAACTGAGAGCCACGATACTCTGGTGATCATCTTTCACTGAACGGGAGAGAGACACAGAGAGACACAGAGACAGAGACAGAAAGAGAGAGAAACAGAGAGAGACACAGACAGACAGACAGACAGGACAGACAGACAGACAGACAGACAGACAGACAGACAGACAGAGACACAGAGACACAGAGAGACAGAGAGAGAGACAGAGAGAGAGACAGAAGAGAGAGAGAGACAGAGCGAGAGAGAGAGAGGGAGCGAGACAGAGGGAGAGAGAGAGAGGGAGAGGGAGAGAGAGAGGGAGAGAGATGAGGAAAGAGAGAGAGAGGAGAGAGAGATGAGGAAAGAGAGAGAGAGGGAGAGAGAGAGAGAGGAAAGAGAGAGAGAGGGAGAGAGAGATGAGGAAAGAGAGAGAGAGAGAGAGAGAGAGAGCGAGAGAGAGAGAGGGGAGCGAGACAGAGGGAGAGAGAGAGAGGGAGAGGGAGAGAGAGAGGGAGAGAGATGAGGAAAGAGAGAGAGAGGGAGAGAGAGATGAGGAAAGAGAGAGAGAGAGATGAGGAAAGAGAAAGAGAGAGAGAGAGAGAGTGGGTGAGGGAACGTTAAAAATAGCAGTGAGCGAACATGGCTGTGTCGTGGGCATTCATTTTAAACTGGTGGAAGTAAACCAGGAGTAAAATGTTCCCTCTGATTTTCAGAAGGTCTTTGTCTTCCCACAGAACCTCTGGACTTCTTTACAGCCTGATTATCAAACCTGCATAGTATCCGCCCTGTCTGTCTGTCTGTCTGTCTGTCTGTCTGTCTGTCTGTCTGTCTGTCTGTCTGTTTGTAATAAAGGTTTATAAAGAATGTTGATTTTGTCCTTAAGACTTTCTTCATGCAACGACTGTCCTCCCTTCCTGACGTTGTGCCCTTCAGCAAAGCTATTCACCCCGTCTCACCAATGACTTTGATCCAGCTTTATTACTGAGGATGGGTATTAGATGTTGTCATTACGTCCTGTGTTTATTTTACCGCAGCATCTGTCCACTCCTGCCAATGTGTCGCCATAGGAACAATAATCAGACTGACGGTGTGTCTCCATAGGAACAGACTGAGGGTGCGTCTCCATAGAAACAACATTCAGACGAATGGTGCACCTCCATAAAAACATTGTTCAGACAGATGGTTGCGTCTCCATAGAAACGATATTCAGACTGACAGCGCATCTCCATAGAGACAGTATTCAGACTGACAGTGCATCTCCATAGAAACAGTATTCAGACTGACAGTGCATCTCCATAGAAACAGTATTCAGACTGACTGTGTGTCTTCATAGAGACAGTATTCAGACTGACAGTGCGTCTCCATAGAGACAGTATTCAGACTGACAGTGCATCTCCATAGAAACAGTATTCAGACTGACAGTGCGTCTTCATAGAGACAGTATTCAGACTTGACAGTGCGTCTCCATAGAAACAGTATTCAAACTGACAGTGCATATTCATAGAAACAGTATTCAGACTGACAGTGCATCTCCATAGAAACAGTATTCAGACTGACAGTGCATCTCCATAGAAACAGTATTCAGACTGACAGTGCATCTTCATAGAAACAGTATTCAAACTGACAGTGCATCTTCATAGAGACAGTATTCAGACTGACAGTGCATCTCCATAGAGACAGTATTCAGACTGACAGTGCGTCTCCATAGAGACTTTAGCCGTGTCATTGTGTGGATGGCTGGAAGTGATTCAGGATGTATTCAGGGTGTGTGGCTGGTGCCAGCGAAGCACTGTGTCACTGACTCACACTTAATAAGTCCGTCCTTTATAATACAGCTCTGTCTCTGTCTCTCTCTGTCTGTCTCTCTCTGTCTGTCTGTCTGTCTGTCTGTCTGTCTGTCTGTCTGTCTGTCTGTCTGTCTGTCTGTCTGTCTCTGTCTCCCTCCCTCCCTCTGTATGTGTGTGTGTGTGTGTGTGTGTCAGAACTGCCTGAGGAGGAGAGATGTGGCTGGTTGATCAGTCAGTTACAGGAGTTGGACCGACAGATCAGTGACCTGCGACTGGACACAGAGTGGTCACTGGACCGCGTGGAGACGGACAGCCGGCCGAGCTCAGGTAGACCACCGACTTAATTTCAGGTCTCAATTTAGATGCTTGAAATCTGCAGTTTATCTCCCAGAATGCACTGGGAAAATGCATTACTGGATGAACGATGAGCTGCGCGTGGCGTCAGTAGCATGTCACCGGAGCAGCTCGTGGGTGAGGGGTGGAGATGAGCCGGATTCACATGGAGCCTGCAGTCACCCCGCTGCTAGTCCCCCCCCCCCCACACGTCCACACGGGGTTGATGGTGCGACACCTGGCTGTCAGAGCCCAGGTCCACCTGCTGGTCCAGTCTTCATGGACGTTCCTGCACCGAACCATCTGGCAGGACAAGTTCAGCATCCTGACTCCGGCCTGCAGACACAGCCCAGTCCACACCCCCCCAGAGCGTCTGCCACAGACCTGTCTTACGCTTCGGGCGTCCGGGTGGTGTAGCGGTCTACTCCGTTACCTTCCAACACGGGGCTCGCCTGTTCGAGTCCCGTGTTACCTCCGGCTTGGTCGGGCGTCCCTACAGACACAACTGGCCGTGTCTGTGGGTGGGAAGCCGGATGTGGGTATGTGTCCTGGTCGCTGCACTAGCGCCTCCTCTGGTCAGCTGGGGTGCCTGTTCAGGGGGGAGGGGGAACTGGGGGGGAATAGCGTGATCCTCCCACGTGCTACGTCCCCCCGGTGAAACTCCTCACTGTCAGGTGAAAAGAAGCGGCTGGTGACTCCACATGTATGGGAGGAGGCATGTGGTGGTCTGCAGCCCTCCTGGATCAGCAGAGGGGGTGAGGCAGAGACCGGGACGGCTCGGAAGGGCATGTGGTGGTCTGCAGCCCCCCCCCCCGGATCCAGCAGAGGGGGCGGGGCAGAGACCGGGACGGCTCGGAAGAGTGGGGTAATTAGCTGGGAGGGGAGAAAAAAAAGACTTCTACTGTCTGAGTCTGATACTGAATCTGATTCTGGGTCTGATTTGTTCTGTTTGTGTTCTACAGACCGCCTGCTGTCCTCCTCTCTCTCTCTCCCTCTGTCTCTCTCTCTCTCTCTCCCTCTGTCTCTCTGTCTCTCTCTCCCTCTGTCTCTCTCTCTCTGTCTCTCTGTCTCTGTCTCTCTCTCTCCCTCTGTCTCTCTGTCTCTCTCTCCCCTCTGTCTCTCTCTCTCTGTCTCTCTCTCTCCCTCTGTCTCTCTCTCTCTCCCTCTGTCTCTCTCTCTCTCCCTCTGTCTCTCTGTCTCTGTCTCTCTCTCTCCTCTGTCTCTCTGTCTCTCTCTCCCTCTGTCTCTCTCTCTCTGTCTCTCTCTTCTCCCTCTGTCTCTCTCTCTCTCTCTCCCTCTGTCTCTCTGTCTCTCTCTCTCTCTCTCTCTCTCTCTCTCTCTCTCTCTCTCTCTCTCTCTCTCTCTCTCTCTCCCTCTCTCTCTCACTCTCTCTCTCTCTCTCTCCCTCTCTCTCTCTCTCCCTCTCTCTCTCTTCCCTCTCTCTCTCTCTCTCTCTCTTCCCTCTCTCCCTCTCTCTCTCTCTCTCCGTCTGTCTCTGTCTCTCTCTCCCTCTGTCTCTCTGTCTCTCTCTGTCTCTCTCTCCCCCTGTCTCTCTCTCCCTCTGTCTCTCTCTCTCCCTCTGTCTCTCTCTCTCCCTCTGTCTCTCTGTCTCTCTCTCTCTGTCTCTCTCTCTCTGTCGCTCTCTGTCTCTCCCTCTGTCTCTCTGTCTCTCTCTCTCTGTCTCTCTGTCTCCCTCTGTCTCTCTCTCTCCCTCTGTCTCTCTGTCTCTCTCTCTCTGTCTCTCTCTCTCTGTTGCTCTCTGTCTCTCGTTCTCTGTCTGACTCTTCGTTTCGCCTTTAGAAAATAAATAAGTTAAAATGTTTTATTTGTTCTTTTCTCATAGCTCTTTTCCCTTCTTTCTTTCGTTCTCCTCTCTCTTCAACCTTGCCCCCTCCCCAATATTTAACTCTCTCTCTCTCTGTCCCTCTCTGTCTCCCCCTCTCTCTGTCTATCTGTCTGTCTGTCTGTCTCTGTCTATCTGTGTGTCTCTGTCTCTCTGTCTCGCTCTCTCTGCCTCTCTCTCTGTCTGTCTCTCTGTCTCTGTCTCTGTCTCGCTCTCTCTGTCTCTGTCTCTGTCTCTCTGTCTCTCTCTCTGTCTGTGTGTCTCTCTCTCTCTGTCTGTCTGTCTGTCTGTCTCTCTCTGTCTGTCTGTCTCTCTCCAGGTTTTTATGAGCTGAGTGATGGGTGTCCTGCTCTCTTTCTAACTCGTCCAACTCCGTGTTCAGCGAGTGTTTGTCCAGCTGTCGCTCCAGCATCTGTTTCTGCACCGCCCTCGACTCCTCCCTCTGTCCCGCCTTCAACTCTACCCCCCCGCCCCGCCCTGAGTCTCCCCTCTACCAGGCCGGCGCTCGGCAGCAGTCCACAGGTAAATTGAACTGTATCGTCCCTCTGCAGAACTGTAGTCCACTGACTTCCGGTTTCTGCTGCAGCGGTCATACCAGCTTCCTGTTTGTTGGCGTGTGCTAGTGACGGTGGCATGTTTTTGGTGATGGCTGCAAGATTTAGCATGGATAAATGTCAACCACATGCACACGACTGTCCACACACCTTCACCTGCCCGTCGTCCGCGGGCTCATGCTGGCCTGATGTGTCAGCTGTCCTGTGCTGTACCGTCCTCTGGGCCAGCGTCGGTTTGATTCCCACCAGGCGACTCCCAGCTCAACGTCCACGGCAGCACAGATTCAGCTGACAAGCGTGGACAACAAAGAATCCACTTACTGCGGAAGCTGAACTCCTGTAATGTCTGTTACACCACCTCATGTCTGTTACACCACCTCATGTCTGTTACACCATCTCATGTCTGTTACACCATCTCATGTCTGTTACAACCACCTCATGTCTGTTACACCACCTCATGTCTGTTACACCACCTCATGTCTGTTACACCATCTCATGTCTGTTACACCCACCTCATGTCTGTTACACCATCTCATGTCTGTTACACCATCTCATGTCTGTAATACCATCTCATGTCTGTTACACCATCTCATGTCTGTTACACCATCTCATGTCTGTTACACTCACCTCATGTCTGTTACACCATCTCATGTCTGTAATACCATCTCATGTCTGTTACACCATCTCATGTCTGTTACACATCTCATGTCTGTAATACCATCTCATGTCTGTTACACCATCTCATGTCTGTTACAACCACCTCATGTCTGTTACACCACCTCATGTCTGTTACACCACCTCATGTCTGTTACACCATCTCATGTCTGTTACACCATCTCATGTCTGTTACACCCATCTAATGTCTGTAACCACCATCTCATGTCTGTAACACCATCTCATGTCTGTAACACCATCTCATGTCTGTAACACCATCTCATGTCTGTAACACCATCTCATGTCTGTAACACCATCTCATGTCTGTAACACCATCTCATGTCTGTAATACCATCTCATGTCTGTAACACCATCTAATGTCTGTAACACCATCTAATGTCTGTAACACCATCTCATGTCTGTAACACCATCTCATATCTGTAACACCATCTCATGTCTGTAATACCATCTCATGTCTGTAACACCATCTATGTCTGTAACACCATCTAATGTCTGTAACACCATCTCATGTCTGTAACACCATCTCATGTCTGTAACACCATCTCAATGTCTGTAACACCATCTCATGTCTGTAATACCATCTCATGTCTGTAACACCATCTCATGTCTGTAACACCATCTCATGTCTGTAACACCATCTAATGTCTGTAACACCATCTCATGTCTGTAACACCATCTAATGTGTGTAACACCATCTCATGTATTTTAATGTCTGTAACACCAACTAATGTCTGTAACACCATCTCATGTCTGTAACACCATCTCATGTCTGTAATACCATCTAATGTCTGTAACACCATCTCATGTCTGTAACACCATCTCATGTCTGTAATACCATCTCATGTCTGTAATACCATCTAATGTCTGTAACACCATCTCATGTCTGTAATACCATCTCATGTCTGTAATACCATCTAATGTCTGTAACACCATCTAATGTCTGTAACACCATCTCATGTCTGTAATACCATCTCATGTCTGTAATACCATCTAATGTCTGTAACACCATCTAATGTCTGTAACACCATCTCATATCTGTAACACCGTCTCGTGTATTTTAATATCTGTAACGCCATCTCGTGTATTTTCTGCCAGTCATGTATTGAGAGCCTTTTAACTTGTTCCTCTGTCTGTTGGTTCCTCTGTCTGTGGTGGACAGTGAAGGGCAGGAATAAACAGTATGGTTCAGGTCTGCTCCAAGACAATCAGAGTCCAGCAGAGAGACTTGTGCTCCCTCTGGAGAAACGAAAGCAAAAGGAATTGCTAGGCAATCTGACCACATGCTGTCCAGTCAATTCACTGTAATGTCCTCAGGCCGGCGCTATAAAGCGCCCCCTAGGAAAACAAGTCGCTATTCTAAGTCCTTCATTCCTTCTGCTGTCAGGCTGGTAAATGCTGAGAGTAGTCATTTTAAATGAATGCTTTATTTTGTTTTTAAACCACAATAGTTGGTTTATACCTTATCTGTGTTTCACATGGCTTGTGGGTCTGTACGTTCACTGACTGTAGTGGAGGAATGTAACGTGCACTGCATCTTGGGACGCTTCATTTATTTGCTTGTTTGTTTATTTATTTATTTATTCTTTTAACTTGAGTTAACTTTTATTCTTCGCCTTGTCCTCGTGTGAGTCTGCATTCAAGGCCACACGAGGTTGACAGTGTGCATCTCTTGCCCATGTACTAATCTGTCTGTTGTCTCTGACATGCTGCTGATTGCCGCTTGTCTGTGAGTTGTGTATGGTCTGGTAGATTGTGGCACTGAATTGCTCTTCTGGGATAAATAAAGTTGCCTGAATCTGAATCTGAATCTCTCTGTCTCTCTCTCTCTGTCTCCAGATGACCTGGTTGGTTGTGTGTTGGGGGAGTTGTCTGATGATCAGGACTCCTCTAGAATGCTTCGTCACTCCCTCTCAGCCCCACATGCCTCCCCCCCAGACTGCCAGTCTAAGTTCCAGTTTGAACTGGTGGACAGGAAGTCCAGTGATGTGTTCATCTGCCCACCTTCCTCAACATACTGAAACCAGAGCATCCGCCTACTCCTGCTCCTGCTCTTGTACCCCAGAGCTCCTCCTGGCCAGCTTCCTCCTCTTCTTCATCCTCTTCCTCCTCCTCTTCCTGTCAGACTCCTCAGAAGCGTCTGGACGGTTACATCTACACTCTGCTGCAGAGGAGAGCTGGGCCCATCCGAACCTGCAGACCCAGAACCACCATCAGCACCGACCCCTCCAAGAGCATCTTGAGACCGGCTGGTCTGTCAGGGAGACAGCCCCCTCTTCCTCCTCCTCCTGCTCACCCAGCTCAGGGAACGCTGAGGAGGTCAGAGGTGCGACCTGGCTGGCTGCCGGTGGAGTTCAGGAGATGGGAGG